>NW_007258946.1:575903-588220 GCF_000164805.1 Carlito syrichta | reverse complement strand
ACACCGCCTCTTCCCCGGGCGCCCGGCCCGCCCCAGCCTCCACGGTTAAGGGGGGAGGTGGAAGGCCCGCTCCTCCCTTCATGCCTGGAGCACCTCTGGGAGTCCTGAAGCTCCCTGCAGTCCCCAGGGGCTCCTCCCAGTCCTCCTGGGGCTCCTCAAGTCACCCCAGCGTGCCCAAGCCCCCTCCCCTCTCTCTCTGTGACTGCTCCATGCTCCACACATCTTGCCCAGAACTGAGCGTTTGGAGGAGGAGGTCCCATGAGCAAAACCCTCCCCCTCCTCAGGGGAGACCCGGTCATGTCATCCATCCTGCCTGCCCACTGCCAACCAGGCTGAGGGTGCCCTTCTGTTGGGTGGGAGGTGAAAGGCCCTGTCAAGGCTGTGTGACCTTGGGCGAGTCAGAACCCCCTCTGGGCCTGCTTCCTTCAGTGAAGGACACAGCTTAGCCTGACCTCTGACCAGCCTGGAGCTGCCTCATCCCCACTTCATCCAGGAAGTGCCCGGTGGCCACCCCCACCCCACCCCACCCCAGGGCCTGGAGTAGCAGTTCAGGCCTCTTCTAGAAGCTGTTTAGCTACGCAGCCACAGCCGAAGGCCTCAGTTTCCTTGTTTGCAAAACAGAGCCCAAACGGGGATGCTTAACATACCCTGGCCGGCACACCCCCAAAGGGCCCCTTGAGTGGTCTCCTTCCTGGACAGGACAGAATGCCCGGGCTTACCCCGGTGGTTCCTGCCTGCAAGAAAGGCAAGGTGGTGGTGGGGGAGGGGGCCTCCCTGGGGGCTGGCACTCTGCCCCCTCCCTCTGGAGAGGAGAGCAGGGATGTGCTGCTCTGAGAGCTCGGGGAATCGGCAGGTGCGCTCTGTTCCTGCCCAGGCCTGGCTCAGAGTCCACTTCTCGCCGGCATCTTCCCAGGGACCCAGTCTCCAGGGACGACAGGAAAGGCCCTCTCGTTTCTCGGAATTCCCACAGCCGGTGCCTCTTGGGCCGGCCTGACTCATGGCATTGGGCTTATCTCCCCGGCAGCCTCGAGGGCCTGGAGCCCGCCCCACACATAGTAGGGCCGTGTGAGTGCTGTCTGAGGTGGAGGAGGGGAGGGGGTCACACATGGCTGACCTTGAACTGGGGAGCCCGGGCTGCCGTGTTTTTAGTTCCTGTATCCAGCAGCTCCTTTCCCATTGGACATTTACGAAGGGGAAAATAGACAACCACAAGGAGCAGGCAGTTTTGCTTCTTCCTACGGTGTGTCCAGCGCAAGTGTGTGTGTGTGTGTGAGATTCTGAAAAAGCTGGGCAGAACTGATGGAGGACAATACTCACCAGTGTTGTCTCCGTCCCTGAGGCTGAGCTGGCCGCTGTGGAAGCAAGAACAAATGTTTCCTGAGCACCTACTATGCGCGCAGAGTACTTTCGACAACTTCTTACCATAACCCCCAGGAGGCAGCTGTTATCATCTAGGAGTCAGCTTATGACTGCCCCAGAGACAGAAGCAAGGCCATCCAGGTGGTGGGTGGCAGAGTGGACATTAGAACCCCCAAACTCAGTCTCTCAAGCAAACCACAAGTGACTCCCAGTGCAGTGCTCACTGCCTTCCCACATCGTGCCTCTCTAAGAATTGTGAAGAGTATTTCTGGAATGAGGTGAGCAATACACCCAGTCATGTCTATCAGCCGCTGTGAAAATATAAATACGGAACTAAGGAGGGTCAGGGGGGCGGTGGGGGCTGGATAGAGAATTCAAACCACTGGACCGTGAAGAGAAGAAAGAGGGAGAAGCAGGAGGGGGTCAGAGTGGGGAGGAAAACAAACAGGGGGGCAGATGAAGACAGGGAGGGAGGGAGAACAAGGAAGCAGTACGTAGCAAGAAAGAAATAACTTGGATTTGAGAAAGTAAAGGAGAAAGACCGTAGGGAGAAGAGGGGAGGTTCTAACGTGTCTAATCTTTACACAAATGCAAAATGCTTGCTCAGGACAATAGGGAACCAGAGGCACTGAGTCTGGGAAACATAATAGAAGCATTAAATGGACTCGGAGACAGGGTACCTCCCTGGTGTGAAGGGTGACGACACAGTAAGGCTGCTGCCCGAGCCTCGTGGGTCAGCGCAGGGAGCTGTGAGCGGGGCCTGGCTCCGGTTTCCCTCCTTCCCTGGCCTGGGCTCCAGCTGGACAGGCAGGGCTTCTGTGACATACAGAGGCCAGACCTGGGAACCTGAGCGAGCTCAGGTCTCAGGGGCTGAAACTGTTCCGGGAACAGCTCTGCCCCATTGACAGGAGTTGGCTTCCAGGTAGGGAAAACTGAGCTGAGTTAAAAATACCAGCCCCAGCCCCTGGGTCACTTAGCCTGGGCCTTGACAGTCACCTCTGTCCCTCGTGGCTCGTCTGGCTGCTCCCCATTGCCCCCCATAACTGTCCTGACTACACGGTCCCTGGACCTTCCAGGGGGCCTGGCTGCATGGCCCCCTGGCCCCGGGGCTCCAGCCTGGTCTGACCCGGTTTGTAAAGACTAATGATGGTGAGGGTGGAGAGGACCCACCTTCTCAGAATTGGAGGGAATTGTTGTGCACACAAAATGATTTGTTCCCTCTAGGCTTGGCACCAGTTTAATATCCAGTGTGGAAGACAGCAGTCGAGTGTACTTTTGGGTAAGACACAGAGCTAGAAACTACCCTCTAGAAACCCCCTTGGTCCCCACTCCCACTTGGTTGATGAGATAACCGAGATCCAAGAAAAAGAACAGCTTGCTCAAGTCAGTGATGGGGCTTGACTTCTAATCCAGCCCCACCCTTTCCTGTACACCCATGAAGCTCTCCCAGGGGTCTGAGCTGAGCCCGGGATCCTGAGTCCCTTGGGAATGGCTGTCAGGAGGGCTCCCACCAGCAGGAAGGCCAGGGCCCTGGGATGAGGCTGGGCTGTCTCCCTCTACAACCCCAGCACTAAGAGGAAATACGGCACCTTCAAGCAGCTGTCCAGCAGCTGAGGACCCTGTGCTGGATGCACGAGGCTTGGGCGTGAGGACTATGTATCCTGGTGATGCTGTCCACCAGGACGGGGCTGGGTTGAAGCAGGTACCTGTTATTGCCTTCGAGACCCTGGATTAGGAGGCTTTCTTCCAGTCTGCTCTCATGGTGTGTGGCCTTGGCCAGTCCTAACCCCTCTCTGGCCTCAGGTGTCCTGCCTTCCCATTGACAGTGGCGAGAGATGCTCTCAGCTTGACTGCCTAGGGCATTCAATATCAAGTTGATCTGCATTTAGAACTCCCCAAATGGAGGCCCTGCAAACTCTGATACAGGACTCTCGCTCCCAGTCTGGGGCCTTCCACTCTTTTACCTCTGGAAAACCAGCCATTCCCTCATCGCCACCTGGTCCAGTAGGTTTCAAGAAGTTCTGTTTGCAGCCCTGATGGAAGGGACACAGTGTCTTGGTTGCAGGCACATGCCATCAGGGTGGCCTGGTAGAGCAAGCAACTGGGGAGAAGAGCTGACCCCAGGAGATGGCAGAGCCTGAAGGGGCTGGGGGCTGGGGAGGGTTTGTCCCTGGAGTCAGCCTGGGCTGGGGCTTGGGGACTCAAGAGGTTCAGACATACCCATCACCACTTGTCCCAAAGGCTGTGGGTCAGGCTATCCCCGTGTGGGCCTGGGGCCACTCAACCTCAGGGCCTCCTTCTGGTGGGTGGTCTGGGCCTCCTGCCATCAGCCATAGCTCACCCTGAACCAGCAGGGCCTGCCACCACCCACGCCACTGTCCCTACGCTGGGTCTCCACAAGGACAGCCTCAGCCCACAGGACTAGCTCCCCTGGTCTCCACGACTTCCCTGGAGGACACCCTTGTCAGTTCTCCTCCTCTCTCCATCTCACCCCATTTGGAAAGATTTATATCTCCCATATAAACTGTACTTTTAAAAGAATAATTCATGTGCTCTGTTTGTTATTCATCTAAGGGTAATCAGAACAGGGCCAGCAAGGCCCACGGAACTGCTGGAATTTCAGCCGAAAGCAGACACTGTTAAGTCAGGGCACCCTTGTCCAGGGACCATATGAATCCTTCTGGAAGCGTTGAAATAAGAAAACCAACTCAGGACTACTCAGCATCTTGGATGGAAATTTCTGAACTCCAAGTTTTTGCAATACCTCCAAAGGGCTAAGGGCTTGGTTTCCCACTTAGCCTTTTAGGGCACTAGGGTAAGCCAGCACTTACTAAGCACTTCATCTATTCCAAGCCCTGTGCTAGGTGATTTGCATACGTTAGCTTCATTAACTGTCACAGCACACCAGTGGGGTAGATACTGTAATCAGTCTCTATTTTATAAGTGTGGAAACTGAGGCTTAGAGAGGATGACTTGCCCCGCGTCCCATAGATAAAAAGTGGCAGAACCAAGGATGGAAAGCAGGTAGGTCTGTGCAGCTACAAAGTCCCATCCCTGAGCCCTGTGTGTCCCCAGTGTGCCCTCCTGACTCCCCTGTCCTCGGGAAGCCTTCCCACAGAAACCTTTCTCCAGGGACACCTCCCTGCTTGCACAGGCAGAGAGCCCTAAGCAGGCTCAGAAAATGGGAGGCCCAGGAGCAGAGGCAGGCCACTTACCTGCGCCTAAGGGGAGCCTCAGCCCCATGGTAAAAACACAGCACATAGCACACATCTAAGAGGCCAGTGGCTGAGGTCTGGCCGCAGCCCTTATGTAGGCATGGACATTTCATTTTTATTTCACTGGATGCCAAACACAGACCTGAGAGGCAAGCTGGGTTCATGATGCACATTGAAGAGGAGGTCCCAGAGGAAGTGACTTAGGCAGGGTCACACAATGAGCATGAGGCAGAGCTGTTCCCTTATACTCATCTGCTGTGGAACCAACAACCTGTGTCACATCCATCCAATGATCCTCCCATCTATCTACCATCTACCCATCCACTAATCCATCCATCCATCTTCCTATGTCCTCTTTCATTCAATCCATCCCTTCATCAACCATCCATTATCCACCATCCATCCATCCGTCCATCCATATTCTCATGGCCCATTCATTCAATCGATCGATCCATTCATTAACCATTCATTATCATCCATCCATCCACCCATCAATCTCATGTCCCCATCCAGTCATCTATTAAGCTACTCATTAACTATCCAGTATCCATCTGTCCACTGCCTGTCCATCCACCCATCCACCCACCTTTCCTTCCATTCGTTCTTCCTTCTGTCTATCCGTTCATCCACCCATTACCTAACCTTTCAACCATCCTTCCGTTCATACATCTATTCAACCAGCCTCCGATGCATCTGTCCTGCTACACGAGAGATGAAGTTGGAGAGACTAGAAGGGTAAAACTTGAAGAGCTTTGAAGAGCAGGTTGCACTTGTCCTGGAAACATCATTTAGGAATTTCCTAGGGAGAGATATGTTGCCCCACTGAGATGATGAGCTCATTGAGACATGGTCTTCTCTGGAATCCCCACCCCAGGGCCTAGCACAGGTCTGGGCACATGGTCTATGCCAAACACGGGGGTGAAATGGAGTATGACAGGACAGTTTAGTCTTATCAGACAAAGCCTGTGACTTTGCATAGATACCCTTTCTAATGAGGGAGGTCTAGGCCCCCTTTCCTGTTTGATACCATCTTTAAAATGCTCTCATGATAAAGACTTGAAATGATCTTTAAGAAAAAAGTCAGAGAGAGATAGACGGGCCCTTGACCCAGCTGATGAAACTGAGATCTAGGGAGGAGGAGGAGCTCACCAGAGATCTCCCCGCCAGGTCTGGATCCTAGAAACCCGGGAGGTCTGCATGGTTTTCTCTCTGAGGCTTGGGCCCCTGTGCTTGGAGAAGCTGAACCCCAGCCCTCTCCTCCATCCCACCACCACCACCAGCCAAGACACGCAGCTGGTATTTTTTCAGAGTCACACCCACTCTGTTGCCTAGAACCCATGTTTTCTAAGATGCACCCAGGGCCCCACCAGGAGGCCGCCTTTCCCCTCTGGGAAGGGGTGAGCCACTGGGAGGCTGAGCCATGCAGAAGTATAGCACTTCACTATAGAATTAAATGTCAGCTAAAAAGAATGGTCTGGTCATCAGGATCACTCAGTGCCCAGCGGGCAGGTGACACCGGGGTTCTCACTGTGATTCCTGGCCAACATTCCTGGGCAGCGGTAGCCAGGATACCTCCTTGTCTGAAGGCCTTGACCTTCCAGCCCAGCTACTGCAAATCCTGAGCCATGAATGACCCGGAGGGGCATACCTGGGTTCTGGCAGACAGGAGGGCGGTCAGGAGCTGGAGGCACTGTCTGGGGTGGACTCAGGGTATGGGGATGAGTCAGGGGCCAACCCACCCCTGGAACCTCTGAGGCTTGGTGGATCCAGTGCCAGCTTCAAAGCCTGTGACTCAGGCTCGAACCCCTCACTCTCTCCATCCCGTTGTGGATAAGTGCCTGGAGCTGTGCCAGGCCAGAGGTACTTCGGGCAGGGGTTGAATAGTCTGGGGTCTGGCTCTGTTGCTCACTAGCCATGCGACCAAGGGCACACCATGGTATTATCTTCCTGAGTGCCAGAAGCCACATTTGTCAAAGGCCTCTAAGAAGAAGAGTTGTAGCTCACAGTGGCTGAGAGGCTTTCTGGGGGCGCCGATGTGAGAAGTGGCTTATTGCCCAGCACAGGAGGCTCTGCCGCCAGTCTCTGTCCCCTCTTCCTTGCCCATTATGGGCTGCAGAGTGTGTGTGGGCCTTGTGTTATGGACACACTCCTGGAAGGAGTGGTGTGTGTGTGTGTGTGTGTGTGTGTGTGTGTGTGTGTGTGTGTGTGTGTGTAGGGTGCTACTAGAATTGTGCCATCTTCATTTCGTGGGTCGAGTCCCCGCAAATGGCCCCTTGCTGCTCTGGGTCCCTTAGGCTCTCCAAGGCAAGTGACCACCCTTGCTCACTCACCCACATTTACTTCAGCATGCCATACAGTACCACACCAGACAGGGAGTGTGCTGAAATTTGGGAGGCTTCTGGGCCAAGCTGTCTTCCTACAAAAACCAGGCTTCAGTCAGCAGAATGTGGCATCAGGATGAAGCACCTTACAAAGTCGAAAAGCCCACCCTGGCACGGCGCCTACTTGGGGTCCAACCCCGAGCTCTTTCCTGCCTCATCCCATCAAGGCAAGTCTGGATGTCCAAGCTTTAGCTTACTAGACCATGGGGGTCCGCTCCCCCGAGTGCACAACCAACTTGCCCCTCGCCTCTGTGCAAGCTGGGGCCTCCCCTCCTCTTTCTGCCCATTCTTCAAGATCCATCACAAATGTTACCTCCCCCAGGAAGCCTCCCAGCTCCGCCCAAGATACCTCCATCATTCTCACTCAGAGCCACCTCTCCTTGGGGGTTAGGCTGGTGGCTGAGGGCTCTCATTCTGGTGCCCGGCTGCCTCCTTTTGCATCCAAGACCCACCTTTCACTCACGTGTGCTTTCCTCTTCCTGTGAGTCCCGGTCCCTCATCGATCAGATGCGTGTGGTGGTGGCGATATGTCTGTGGAGAGGCTTAAGAGAGAAAGGCTCCAGTCGGTGGTGCCATTACTCTCATGCATGACACCTGGTTAGAGAGCACAGCCACGTCCTTGTTCTTCCTTCATCCTTACAGCAATAACCCTTCAAGGCATGTCAACCCATCCATTTCCAGATGAGACTTTAGACTCCAAGAGCTTAGGTAGCTGGGCCCGTAATGATCAGGGTTCCAATCCAGGCCTCCGTGTGACCTCAAGGTCAGTGCCATCCCAATGTGTCTGCCCTTCCTCGCCTACACTACCTCCCCCAGCCCCCAAGCCCTCTTCCAGATCATCACATGCTCAATGTGGACATCTTGAATTGGAACTGGGGAGGTCAGTGAAGCTTTCCTCCTGGTGGCTACTCTTCCTCAGTTTCCCCAGTCTACATTCACTGGGTCCTCAGCTCCAGGACCTGCCTCTCAAGAATTAGGAAATAAGATAAAGTCTTCTGGACAGGAGGCAGCACACAGGTTTGGAAAACTGGGTTTCTAGCAGTGCTTCTGGGAGCCTTCAGTGGACAAATGAGTTCTGAGCCTCTCAGAGGGGTCCCCGAGATGGGAAATGAGGGCGCCTTGGGTCCAGGAAGGTGGTTCCCAGACTGGGAGGAGAGAAACATGGAGTTGTAGGCTCGGTTCAGTGCCCAGCTGGGCAAACCCCTTTCACCTGAGCATCAGCGTGATGCTTTGGAGTGCCTGGGAGACGGAAGTGTGAGGTCAGCCGTGCCCAGAAAGACCTCTTCAGAGCCTTCTGCACCCACCCGGGGATGTCTAGTGCTTGGCCTGCACAGGGTACTCAGAACTGCTCCGTGATGCGTCTCCATCTTAAGCAGAAGAGATGGACCATCTACTCTCCATCGCCCCGCCATTCACTGAGACAAGGCTGGCCCGCGGTATTCCCAGCACTTTAGGAATTCATCATAGCTACTGTTTACTGAACCTTTCCCATGTGCCAGACGCTGTTATGCTATCACATTTAATCATTGCGGTGGGAAACCACTTACTAGTAGTCCCATTTGACAGATGAGGGGCCCAAGGCTCAGGGAGGTGAAGTGACTTGCTCAAGGTCATTTAAATCCAGGCCTGCCTGCTTCCTGGCCTGCATTCTTAACTACCATCCTGACATGTACATTTCCTTTTTTTTTTTTGAGTTGGACTCTCACTCTTCGCCCAGACTGGAGTGCAGTGGCCGCTCCCGGCCACCACAGCCTCGACCTGCTGGGCTCCGGCGATCCTTCCGCCTCAGCCTTCCAAGTAGCTGGAACTACAGGCACGCACTACCACACCCAGCTAATTTTTAAATTTATTGTAGAAATGAGATCTTGCCAAGTTGCCCAGGCGGGTCTTGAACCTGCGGGCTCAGGCAATTCACTCACCTCAGTCTCCCAAAGCATGGGATTTCAGGCTGAGCCACCGAGCCCGGCTGCATGTACAGTTTCATATAGAATCATCATGGAATGCACCTTATTATTATTAATTACCCTTATCTTTCAGATGGGCAAACAGTGGTATCTTGTCCAAGGTCACCCATCTACGAGGAATTTGAACCCAGGTCAGCCTGAGCTCTTGGCCTGAGCCCTCAACCTCAGTTTGGATTTTCCTGTCAGAGCCAAAGAGTCAGCCAGAGCAGGTTCTGAAGATCATCAAACTCAGGGCCTGAGTCTGGGTGGAGGCAGCAAGAAAAGCCCCCTATCCTTCAGCCTGGCTCCGGGGCCATCAGTGGCAGGAACTCTGGGAGCTTGGAGGAGAGGAGCAGGCTGTTTGCACAGTGTGTTGGTGAGAGGCCCTGAGCAGGTGGGCACACAGTGGGGGCAGCACAGGGCAGGCCAGTGGCGGGGTCCTCTAGGAGGAGGAGGTTTGGGTAAGGTGGGCCTGAGTCACAATAACGAGATTGGATAGGGAGCTGGGATGGCCCAGTGACCTCACACTTACATCTAGGCCTGGCAAGGAGCTGCTGGTCCAGGCGGGCCTGGGAGCTCAACCTGGCAGGACAGGCACATCCCCTCCTCTGCTGCCCATAGCCAGGGGGCGTCTCTCTGTGAGATCAGAGTGTCTCCTAGGCTCTCTGAGGCCTTGTGTTGCTGGAGCCTCCCAACCCTGCCAGACTGGGGAGAGGGCTGGTAAAGGAGATGGAGCAGGGGCATTTCACTCTACCCCTAGGATGTGTGACCTGGGACAGGCAGTTCCACCTCCCTGAGTCTTGACTTCCGCTCCATCCTACGAATTCAGGTGAGGAGCTCACAAGCTGAGGATGCTTGCCCAAGCCCAGGCACACAGCAGGAGCTCGGGAGAGGTGAGTAGAAGAGGGGGCAGGCAGAGAATAGGGGCCTATAGCAGACTGGCTCTGACCACCCTGGCTGCAGCACCACACTTGTGTCCTGGTTGCTGCCTGTGTGGCCTTGGGTAAGAGCCTTCTTATCTCTGGGCCTCAGTTTCCCAATGTATCAGATGTAAATAATAACTCCAGACTCTCAGGAGATGGAGGATAATGCCAGAGGGTTCCTGAGAGCTCTTACCACCACTGTGGGCCAGACACAGAGGAGAAGGAGCGTGGGAGCCATTCCTCTGGACCCAGATGCAGTAGGTGAGCACCACTATGGCTGCCTGGAAGACATGCCCGGGAGTCTTGGGAGACTGCCACTGCTCCCACCCAGCATTCCCCATGACTGGTTCAGAGAGGGCGAGGGCTGCCAAGGTCACACAGCAGCCAACTGAACGGATTCACTATCCAAGGGGTGGGGGCTGTTATCTCCCCAGATAAGAGGCCCCAATGGGTTTAAGAAGTTCTCGTGGTCTCAGATTTGGGTAAAACCTGGGGGTGTGAAGGGGTGGGCCAGAGCCTGGCTGGCTCAGGCTGACCATAAAGCCGCCACTTCTCCCGGCACCTCCCCAGCCTGAGTCAGCCCGTGGCTGCTTCTGAGTTCATCACCAGCAGCCCAGCCTTGGAACCCAGGCCTCGGGCACAAAGGAGGTCTGTTCTAATGACCTGGTGATGATGACACTGTGTGGGGAGCTGTGCCCACGTGCCAAGCCCTCTCCCGGCCTTCATTCATCTGATCCTCCAAGCAGCTCTGAGAAGTGGGCAGGGAGGGGTCTGGGAGTGAGGCACAGAGAGGCTGCATAAGCTTCCCGAGGTCACACAGCCATGAATAGGAGAGGAGAGACTTCAGGCCCCAAGGCTGTGCTCTCCGCCATCAAGCAGCCAACATGCTGAGCACACTCCCGTGTCAGACCTGGGGCTGGGGCTGTGGGTCTCTGGTCAAGCTGGGATCTGGGGAGAGGGACCACGAGGGCATCCGAGTTTGCCTGGGACAGCGAGCTGGGAGTGGGGAGGACCTGGGATGAAGGCTTTGAGCCTGAGGCCAGTTTGTGCTCTGTGCTGGCTCTTTGATGGCTGAAAGGGAGGGACAGATAAGGAGCTGCAGGACCCTAGAGGGAAGAGTGACACCACTGCCTGGGGCTCTGGAGGGCTTTCCAGAAGAGGAGACTTTGAGTGAGGCCATGGAGGTGGAGAAAGCTTTTCTGGCAGAGGGGTGGCATGGCAAAGTCCCGTAGGTCTAGAAGAGCCTGGAATGCCCCAGGAGCTGGCATGAACAGCTTGAGGGATTCAGTGGTAAGAGAGGAGGTTGAACACTAGACCAAAAGGGTCTTGAATACTAAGTTGAGGGACTGACCTTTGTCCTGAGGTCAGAGTGGAGTCAGAAGAAATGTGTTGGATCTGTGCTGTGGGGTCTGGACCAGGTAGTCCCAAATCAGTGCTGATTGGGGGCTGTGGGGGGGTGGGGGGGACAGGCTTCTTTCCAAGGCCTTCCCCGAACTGTCAGAAGGGCCCCAGCTGGGTCTATTTTGGCACCCAAGAGCAAGGCTGGCCGCCTCATTCCTGCAAGCTCAGGGTAAGAGGACTTCTCTGGTGCGCCCGGCACCCCCATAGCTCCCCAAAGAGCTCACTTTTCCTGAAATCAAGCTGCAAGGGGATAGGGGGCCAGGCTGGCAGAGGCATCCTGGGCAGGCACCTTCTCCCTGCCTCACTCTCCAGCGCTGACAAGCGCAGACCCTACCGGGCACGGGCGGCTCCGAGCGGCGGTCCCCTGACTGCCCTAGGGACACCGCCCCAGCCTGGCCCCGCTTTAGCTCCAGGCTTCAGCTCAGCACCTCTTTGTACTGTGGCGTGGCCCGTATGCCCCGGATGAGGGTGCTGCGACCAAGGCCTGTCGAGCCGAACCGTCCTTTTCCCTCTTCCCCCCACCGTACAGTAATACTTGGATCTTCACATGTAATTCCCCCAACAACCCCTGGAGGGCTCCCCTTCTGCCGCACCCACTTGATGTCAGGGTAAGGGAATGAGGCTTGGAGAGGTGAAGCAAGGGACAGTTGGCGCATCCGGGGCCCCGTGGACCAGCGTCAACCACCAAGGGGCAGGGGGCATGGAGGTCCCCCACTGCGCGCCGCACCCTGCCTGCGCACTTGAGGGGGCCCTCGTAGATTCTGAAACCTCACAACCTGGGTTCAAATCCCAGCTCGGCTGCGGGCCAGTACCATGACCTCAAGCAAGTTCGTTTCTCAGCTTCCTTATCTGTAACCTCTCCGTGCCTCAGTTTCCCCATCTGAATAACGATGGTGACCGGACCTTTCTCATAGGGTAGCTGTGAGAAATTGGTTGAGATAACTCACACCACGTCCTTACAGCCTTGCCTGGCACATCGCACTTGGCAGACAGGGAAACTGAGGCCGAAAGAGGAGCGGGCGTCCCTGCCGGGCTTCCCCCGGCCCGCCCCTCCCGCACCGCGGGCCCCGCCGCCGGGCTGGCCCTGCCCTCGCG
>NW_007258946.1:555129-575603 GCF_000164805.1 Carlito syrichta | reverse complement strand
GGAAGGGCCTGGCGGGGCGGCTGAGGCCTCGCATGGCCACAGCCGGTCCCTGGGGAGGCTGTTTGGGACCCGGGGCCCCTTCTCCACATTGCGGCTGCGTGGGAGAAGGAAGCGGGGGATGGTCTTCTTCCGAGCCCAGCTTCCTGCTGGCTGTTTGCTTCCTTAAAGTCACGCCCCCTCTCTGGGCCAGGGCAAATTTGTCCCCCTGGCAAACGGGCTAAGACTGGCTGTCTTGCTCCTCCCGCGTCTTGTGCTAGGTAATGAGGTCTCAAACCTGGAAAGGACTGTAAAGGCCTTGGGAAGTCTTTGCAAACTGCCGATGGCCACATCGAGCGACTCTTCCGTGCCAGGGTAGGTCTGGATCTGTCTAAATGCAGTGCCCTGACTGGAGGGTGGGCATTGCTGCCGTGGAAACTGAGGCTCAGAGGATGAACTCATCTGCCCCAGGCCACATCAAGACTGGCAGAGCAGCTGGGAACCCAGGGCGTTTGATTGGGTGTCCCTTCTTCCTGATGGGTGTGGGCCCTCCTGGGCTGGAGTGCCCAGTGGCCCCCACGCTGCTGGATGCTGCTGATGGGGTCCTGGCCCACGGAGCATGACGTCCTGGGGCTCCACTCCGGGCTGTTCTGAGAAGGAGCAGAGGCCGCTCTGGTCAGAATCCCTCTTGCCCTGTGTGGCCTTAGGCACATCACTTGCCTCTTGAGTCCTCCCCGGACTGCTCCGTGGTCACACAGGGAATTCTGTATCAGATTCCTCATCCCCAGGGAGCTGGAACTAAGAGGCCAAGTCTGCAGGGTTTCCCCCGGGATGGGATTTTTGGTGCACGCTCTCTTCCTCACCCACAAGGTCCCTAACACCAGGGCATAGCGCCCCACTGTCCCACACAACAAGCAGGGTTGGAGCATGGAGTTCCCAGCTGGGCTGGGGGCCTTTTGCAAGAGGCCGCCTCCCTCGGTCCTGGCTTCAGGGACTCGCAACTGAGCAGGTCTTCTCTGGGGTCCTTGCCAGCCCCAGCCCTGGAGCTATTTGGCTTCTGTCCCTCTGATATATTCTATATGGAGGACACGGGGATGACCTCTTCTTACCCCAGGGCAGATCTTATAGTGGCCTTGTTTCCCCCTTAACTGCCTGGGCTCTCTTGGTACCCTGACGTGGCCTCCACCCAGTCTCAGCTGGACCCCAGTGATGGGCACTGGCAGAAGAGGCCTAAGGCCCTGTTGGTTCTGCCTGCTCCCTCCCTGGGTGGCGGTCTTACCTGCAGGTATCACAGCTGCACCTTCAGCAGCGTTGATCCTGCACCCCTAGAGGCCTCTCTCCTGCCCTGGGCCAGAGCTCCCTGCATTTGGGATGGTGCCTTCTATTGTGCCAGCAATGCTTAGGCCTCACTTGCAAACCTGTCTGCCAGGGTGTGAAATGTGCACAGAGACAGAGACCCAACAGCATGGTGCTCTGGAGCCAGCCAGCTCTGGAACGTCACCTCTCTGCACCTGGGTCTGCATCCACGAGTGGGGAGGGGGCTCCCTTTTGTAAGCATTCAGGGAGTTTGTAGATGCAAATGTCTTAGCACATGTTGGCTGTTGGGTCCGCATGAGCCCCTTGAGCTTGCACCTGAAGGGTTCTAGTGACTTCCACATTGTCCTCATCATCTCCTGTGAGTGACGTTGATGACATCAGTCGTTCTACTGCAGATTTCTGTGGCCATAGATTCTTCTGGCTTCCCAGGAAGACTATGTGGCATGGCCCCTCACAGCTCAAACCAGACCTCTACAGCCCAGAGAGAGGCAGGACCCGCTCCACATCATGGCTGGGTAGGCAGAGTCTGCACTTGGCCTTGTGTGGCGGTGACGGGTCTCTGAGCCCCTTTGACCTCCAAGTCCCAGAGGCTCCGAGGACACGGGGTGATGAGGGAGACTGCAGAATCTAAGCATCTGCACGTGCCCCCCCCACCGCACCATTCCTGGCACTCGAGAGCTCCGCCCTGGCCTGGCACACCTGCTTGGGTTCCTGCCCGTGTGGTTTCCCCTTGGCCTCTCGCTCACGTCCGCTGGCAGCGCATCCCCAGCTGTCTGCATTCCTGTGCCATGAAGACGGCTACCTTGGGGCCGGGCCTGGCTGGGACACCCGAGAGTGGAAGTGTGCGTGCTGGCCAGGATGTGCAGCGACACACCTGCGGGCACCTGCTTCTCTATGCCCATGCATGGCCATGCCCCTGTGTGTCTGTGTGTATGTGTATGTGTGTGTGTACTGCAGGTGTGCACACAGAGGGCATGGACATGAGTGCAATGCAGGGGTTATCGTGCAGGAGGGGACACACCAATCCTAGGGGTCTCAGAGTCTGCGGGTGGGGATCTGTGCTCATGCTTGTTGATGTCAGGGACATGCATGTCTCCCACACCTGAGGGCCTGGCACGTGTGAGGATCGTGTACCCGGCATGGCTCCTCTCAGTTGAGTTCACAGCCGCTGGAGGGATAGAGAGAAGGAAGTCAAAATGAGATCAGACATGGCCTCATGTTCCTCCACTTAACCCTCATACCAATCCCCAGAGGGAAAAACACGGAAGGAATGGTCTCTCCGTTTGAGGCTCAGAGAGGGCCCATCATTTGCCCAAGGTCACACAGCCTGCAAGTGGTGGAGTCAGCATGCAGATCTCTGTCTGCCTGGCTCTTGAAACTGTTGGTCAGGGCAGGGAGCACAGGGCCAGACAGCTCCCTTGGAAGGTGTGAGCCTCTGAGTGGCCCACACAGGTCACTTGCACCCTGGACCCACCTGCCTCAGCTGCATACTGATAAACATGTGTGTAGCCATTACCCCGTGCCAGGCCCTGGCATAAGTGCTTTGCATATAGTAACTTGTCTAATTCTCTCTGACACCCTAGAAAGCCAGTGCTATTTTTTACTAATTATTATACTATGTATAATATTTATATTGTATAATAATATGTAATCATTATACTATTCTCATTCTAGAGATGAGGAAACTGAGGCACAGATAGGTTAAGTAACTTGCTCGAAGTCCCACAGCTGAAACATGGCACAGTTGGGATTTCAGCTCATGCAGCCGCTCCAGGGTCCGAGGATACCCCCTAAATGTGCCGCTCCAACTGGCATCTTCTTTTGTATGAGACCTCAGCCTTACCCCCTTTCTGCTAGGTGGTTTCCAACTCTATTCTACATGCATGCCCAAGAAGTTGAGGACTGGGTGCACCCTCACCTCACAGATGGGGAAACTGAGTCTGTAATGGCTTAGTGTCTGGACCTGCAAAGGTGACTCCCAGTGCCCAGGCCAGCTCTGGTTTTGCCCACTCCTAACTTGCTCTGGAGCTTGGGACAAGTGCCTGCTCTCTCCAGGTCGCAGTTTCTGTTCCCAGAGAGAGCAGGTGACGGGGGTGGGTCCCAAAGTTTCCAGGTGAGGAGTCCTGAGAGGAGGCGGGGCCGGCCTGGCAGCAGGTACCACGTGGGCAGGCGGGTGGAGGTGAGGCTGGGCCAGGGCCGAAGTCGAGGCTCAGGAGCCGGTTTTCCCAGGCTGTGTCTGAGTAATCCTGTGTCTATATTTATCTCCTCCTTTCTTGGGTGAGCAAACAGAGCCCGATGCCAGCCAGGCCCGCCACCCCCCGTGCCGGCACGTTTCCCTCACCTGTCGGGTGGCCTTGGAGAGTACCGCAGTCTTGGCCTCAAGCTCCGCTTGGCCCGTGTAGGACATACAGGGATGCTTGAACCCAGTGGCTTCCAGGACAAATCCAATTGTCAGAGGTGGCCAGGGAAGCGTCAGTCTGGTTCGCTGCACATGTGGGACTTTGTGGCTGTGGCCTGGGCAATGGTGTACATTGGAGGCCTGGAATATACCTCCCCATTCAGAGACAGAGGGTTCTCTGATCTCAGATGATGCCTTTCATTCCTGCATGTACTCTCATTTTGGTCTAGATGTGAGCTCACCTTCCCTCCAGGATCTTACATTCACAGAGGAGCAGGGCTGCATGCCCTGATGTCTAGAGTATAGGTTCGAAAGTCAGACCTCTCTGGAGTTGAATCCTGGCACCCTGACTCTGGACAAATTTCCTCTCTGTGACTCAGTTTCCCTACTTGTCGACGGGGACAATGTTTCCAACCTCCCAGGGATCTTGAGAGCATTAAGTTAGAGGCATTATGAGCTGACAGGTGGGATGGACTCTGCTGGGGAGAGGTTGCCTGTTCCTACCTGTAGGCCCACAAGGGGACATATATACATCGTTCTCACAGCATGCACACACTGATGGACACATCTAATTCTGTTGCATACAGCCTGAGACACGGGATGAATTAAGTGAGTTGAGGTTTGAACCCTGAAGGTTTGAGTCCAGAAGGTGAGGGAGCAGATACTCACTTTGCTGAGACCCTTCTCAGAGGTGTAAGGGGCATGTCAGGTGATCATTGAGGTCAAAGGGATGATGGGAACAGAACCATCTTGTCAAGAGATGATGCAGCCTGGACCAGGCCTAGGATCTTTCACCCCGAGTCCCAGCCATGGGGACTGGGCCCTGGCCCTGACTCTGGGCTCTGCCCTGGTGGTGCCACCTCCCTGACCTTGGAGAGCCCTGGGCCTGGTGCACGTGCACCGCAGCCCTGTCTGCTCCCAGGCTGGATTAGGCTGAGTCCGAGGACGTGCTGGGCTGGCAGGCTCAGGGGTGGGGCGGGTGCCGGCGCTGGGGCTGCCCTTCGCCGGCTCGGGCTTGGGCTGCGGCAAGGCCTTGTATGGCTGTGCCGGGGAGCCCAGCTGGCGGCACCCATTGGCTGGCTGGCACTCCCAGCTGGAGCTGCCCGGGCCCCAAACCACGGGTAACCAGAGACGCCGGGAGCTGGTGGATTAGCATGCCTGTCCGCCCACCTGCTTGCCCGCCACCAGGGCTGCTCTTTTCCCTTCCTAAAAAGGCAGAGCTGGGGCAGGAGAGACGGGCAGCCGAACACAGGCCTGGGGTAAGGTGGGGTGGGGTGGCACAGGTGGCTCTGCCTAGGATTCAGGAAGCCCAGCCCTGGCCTTGGGCCAAGCGCTTCCCAGCGCTGGACATCAGTCTTCCCATCAGGAAAGGGGGTGGTTGGCAGCTGGGTCCCCCTAACGCGGGTGCTGCCTGGATGGGATTGGGGTATATATGCTGGGGGCCCCCAGCCCCAACCTAGGTTCCGGGGCTGCTCAGTAGCCAAGAAGCCCAGCCTGTCTTTCCATAGGAAGCTGACCATTTCCCAAATGTGGGAACCTGGTTTCAAACCTTGGCCCTGTCACTTGCCATTATGACCTTGGGGAAGCGGCATCTTCTTCCAGAGCCCAGACTTCCTGCTCAGGAAGGATGAGGCGTTAGGTCCCCATCTCCCAGGGTCCCCGGAGTAGTGCCCATGTTGGACCCTGGGCAGTGCAGTCTAGTCTGCACCTGCCTCACCCACTCTGTCCTCCTTGACTCCTTCTCTCCACTCATGCCCGTCTCAGGCTGTCTGGTCCTGCTGGCAGTGGCTGGCCCTGGGAATCTTCAGGACAGAGAGTGGTCTCCAGGCTCTAACCTCAGAGAGGGTCCAGGCCTAGGGTCCTGCAATCCAGCCTTGGATTGGGACCCCGGCAAAGTGGAGCTAAGGCCTCAGCAGCAACCAACAGTAGCCAATGCTCCCTGAGGCTCGGGGTCAGGTGTAATGTGTTAGTGACCCTGTCACTTGCTAGGGTGTGATCTTGGGCCCTCCTTTCACCTGTAAAATGGGAGGGTGCACCCTGTCCTGCTCCACTCCAAAAGGGAAAGTGCTTCTTGAACCCTGGAGGGCAGCCGTGGGGGGCCTGGTGGCCATCAATGCGTGGATGACTGGTGGGCCTTGGCCCAGCAGCAGACAGTGGAGGGAAGGGGGTAGATCTTTAAAGAATACACATATGCTTTTCATGGTCTCCAGTGCCGGAATCTAAGCCCTGGCATCTGCTGGTCAGTCCTTGCACTTGTGGCCTCCGACACAGGGACCCAGCATGGCTGCCAGATGGCTCTGCTGGCAATCCAGGCAGCTGCTGGAGAGAGGCCCCTGTAGGACCCTGGGTGGTCCCAGCTGATCTGTCTGAGATCCTGGGCTCCCCTGGCACCAGAGTGTGGATGGGAAGGAGGAGGGAAGGACTCAGGTTCCCAAAGGGCTAAATGGGAGCCAGACTAGGGTTCTAGTCCTCTACAGCTACTAACTCGCTGTGCACCTTCAGCTGACGAGGTCCCTTTGGAGCCTCTGTTTTCTTCTCTAAAAGTGGGGACAGAGACTTTCATCCTGCAGGGTTGTTGTAAGGACTACAAATCGGGTTTGTAAAATGCCGGACATAGGGGCTGGCACATACCTTGCTGTTTTTCTTCTGGGACTATTGGGTGCTCCACTGTGGACCTAGACTGAGACATGGGCTCTCCCTGAGGACAGGGCTGCCCAGACACCTGCTCCACTGACAGGTCCTCATCCCTCCCACCCACGGTCTTGATGCCAGGTGCTGTCTTTGCCCACCAGCGCCTCATCTGGGCCATTATTGTTATTATTTTTACTCACTCCCTGTAAAGATGCAGCACCTTTGAGGCTGACACCATCAGGGCCTCTCCTCCCCTATCCCACGCAGACATCCGCGCACCTCCTGGTCCATTTTTGAGGAATCCCAGCCTTGTGTGATTATCATTCATGCTTCTCCTGGTTGCTCCCACTCTCTCCCACTGGATGTGGCCACAGGATTTGCTTTGGCCAGGAAATGTGAGTGAAAGAGATACTTGCTGTTTCCAGGCAGATGTGTTGAGTTGCCAGTGGGAGGGCCCAGTCACATCCTTCCTCTGCCTCTGAGGTCCTGGGAGCACAGGGAGGGGCCGTCTAGGTCTCTAAGTGACTGGGATGAGTAGAGCTCTCTGGCTTATCTACACTGAACACACAGTGAGGGAAGGAAATACACTTCCCCTGCGTTCAGTCACAGAGTGTCTGAGCTGCTTGTTTCTGCAGCATGCAGAACCCATCCTAACTGGCACATCTTGGCTCACATCCGGGACCTCCAGCTAACCCTGCAATCCTCAGAGCTGACCTACTCACCTGCTACACGGCCCACATCCCCAGTGGTGTTCTCCTTCACTGTACCTCAGCCGCCCACACCTGTGGCCAACCCCATCTTTATCCAATGAGTTAAGACAGCTCGTGACCTCGTTCTCTCTGCTTCCATCCATGTGGTCCTTGACCACTGGCCTTTCTCCATGTCAGCTACACCCGTCTGCCTCCTCCCAAGCCTGTGGGCTCAGTGGCCTCTGCCCTCATGCCTCCACTTGCGGGTCTTTCCACTTTCGGCACCCCACTGTCCTTCTGTCCATCTGGCAAAATCTCATCCTGGATGAGTGTTCCGGGCTGCCTCCCTTGCCCCAGGGTCGGCTGCTGAGGACTGCTGGAGCAACCAGACGGCTCAGCCAGCAGTAGGCAGCCGGCCCTCCATGCCACACCAACGCCTGCCTTGTTTCCCCGTGGGCTTGCCCACGCTCCCCTTCACTGACATTCCCACCGTCTCAGATGTCTTGGATCCTTTCCCCCCGCAACTTCCTCAGATGACCTCACTCTGTCTCACGGATCCACAGGCGTGCTCTCGACTTCCTGTCACCAAGCAGACATGCTGACTTCATCTGCCCTCCTCTTCCCTCCGTTACAGTGGGGTGGTGACTGCATCTCCTCCTTGCCACGTCGGGCCGGATTCTCATGGTCTCCTTCCCACCAGCCTGTCACACACTCGTCTTCCTTTCCCTGGACCCCATGCCCCCAGCTACTCCCCTGCCTCTACTCCAGGCCCCTAGAAGGTGTCTGTGTCTTCTGTCTCCTCTCCCCACCTTCTCCTCACTCACCGTCATCTACTGTCACTACTTATTAAACCCTCGGCAGTGAACCAGGAAGGGCCTACTATGCGCCAGGAACTGTACTAGACCAGCTTTCCCCAAAGTCAGCCATGATCCCCCTCTTGCTGGAATGAATCTCTCGGGTTCCTAGCACTAGACTTCGGGCAGTGTCTACCCCGAAGCCCCGTTTGACTGTCCACCACTCTCTCTGTCTGCTCCTTCTCAAGGCTTCCCGTTGCCACCCGGCCCTTGGGAATTTTCCGTAAAGGTTCTCCTGAGTGATGCAGATTCACTCTGGACTGGTGCTCTTGTTCTCTTCCACCACAGTCATTGCGGCCGCTGGGATGGAGTCATTAACGATGCCTGTCTTTCTTGCTCACTGTCGCATCTGATGATGCCCCCCGTGCTCAGCAAATTGTTGGATCCCAAAGGTGGGGACCCATGTCTTTCCCACCCTTGTAGCCCCAGCAGCCTGTGGAAGGCCTGCGCACCAACTATTTGTTGAAGGCTCGCTGACCACCCTGTATATACTATCTCACTTAATCCTCACAGCCACTCATACAGATGTAGGTCATTACTCTCCATGTTACAGATCAGGAAACACCGGTCCAGAGAGGTGAGGTGACTTGCCCAAGCTCACACAAACAATAAATGACTATAAGAAAGGCACCTGTTTCTTACTGCCAACACCCAAGGCCACATCCTGATCTCTAGAATCCGTGAATGTGACCTTGTTTGAAAAAAGGGTCTCTACATATGTCATTAAGGATCTCGACATGAGGTCATCCTAGATTAGGGTAGGCCCTAAATCCAATGACAAGTATCCTTCAAAGAGGAGAGAAGAAGAGAGGAGAGAAACACACAGAGGAGGCGGTGACATGAAGATAGGGACAGAGATTGGACTGATGAGTCTATGAACCAAGGAAGGCCACGGACCGCCTGCCACCACCAGCAGCTAGGAGAGAGGTGTGGCATCGACTCTCCTTCAGAGCCTCCAGAAGGAACCAGCTTTTCCAACACCTGAATTTCAGAGTTCAGGCTTCCAGAACCGTAAGAGAATCAATTTCTGTTGTTTAAAGCCCCCTGGTTTGTGGCAGTTTGGTACAGCTGACCTAGGAAACCAACGTAACCCCCAAACCATACGGTGGTGTGTGTTAGAGGGGGTGGCAAGAGTCCTGGGCTGTGTGACTGTGGCCTAGTCACTTCCTTCTCTGGTCCTGATGGCTCTGTAGGAAAACGAGCTTGGGAAGCCAAGTGTCCTTCCAACTCTGGCATTGAGCAACCCTTTTGAAAAACCAGGAGCCAGGCAAGCAGGGCTATGTTGGGATTTTCAAATTTATTCCAACGTGCTATTTTTTTTTAAAAAATATCCTCAGGCTGAACACTCAGCCGGAGCTGTAATAAAGGCAATTATTATACTTGTAAAAACTTCTCATTCACAGTACAGGTGTAATTTACAACAAAGGTCACACACATCAATACTGAGCATTTTTTTTCCTTTTGTATGTCAGACTCTGTGCTTTAGACCTGCATGGATTTTTTTGTTTTGTTTTTTTTTCTTTTGCACTGATATATACCATACCAACATTGCAAGATGCAAGTGTGGAAACTGGAGTTTAAATAAGATTACAGGCAAAACTACCCCACCCCAGTGCGTTTGCTGTACATATCTACAGTACAATTTTTGGAATGTATTGCCATTTAAGAACATAGAAACTTTCTACAGACAAAGTCACGTACAGAATACATACACCTGTTAGAAAAAAAAGGCCAGTATTTATCTTACAGAGAGCATGTATCTTACATTTGCCTGCCCGTTTCTTTTCTTTCCTTTTAACACTAGATTTAGTAAAGTGATCATAAGTGCCAAAGCGGTTTTCTAATGGAAAGCAGACTGGATTCACAACACAGAAGCAGAATTTGTGGAGTAGCCCTTTGAGAACTTTCCTCCCCCAGTCTACTCGGCAGCTAGGTCCCCAAGGGTGGTGGCTCAGCCAGGACTTTAAGAAGGATTTTTCTGGAGAAAGGACTAGAGAGAAATTCAGCTTAGATATATTGCTTTTTCCTCTTCATAAGGACCCCGTGGGAATGGGGCAGAGGAGAAGCTAATTCTTTTGGACTTTCCAGCACAGGGAGGCAGGGAGACTTCTGGTCTGGAAGGAGGCTGTGGGGATGGGAGAGCAGCTGCCCACGGCTGCCCTGCTCTGGGAAGGACTTGGGGGTTGAGGCTGGAATGTGAGCCATGGGTGGGGGGCAGGTGGGGCAGGCCTGCCCTCCGAGAGGAGCAGGGTGACTCCCCAGAATGGCCCCGAGATTGCCAGGAATGAAGGGCACCCTGGAGGGCAGGCCGGGGGTGAGGGATTGGGAAGCCCCAGCAGAAGGCAAGGCTTGGTTTTGAAACCTCGGCCAGTTGGTTCCTCCCACTGCCAACTCCCAAGGCCCAGGGCTGGTCTGTACCGGGGAATGACTGCCCATGTATTTCAACAGAGCATGTAGCAGGTGTCTGTGCTAACAAGTCAGCCACTGCTTTTTTCCTGCTCCCCTTAACAGGGACAACAGTGGTACAGGCAAACTGGAGGCGTAGAAGTGGCTGGGAACGGGGCAGAAGGCCCGGGGAAGGGCATGCATGGAGTGGGTCTTTTCTGAATCACGAAGGTGTCTCTTTGGGCTGGGGGTGCTGTGCTAAGAGGAATGAGAACAGAGTCTGGAAGAGGGATTAGTGCTGTGCCAAGTGACACATCCCAGGCTGGTGGCATTGGTTTCGTCCCTCTGGGCACAGAATCAATGGGGTGGGAGCCCTCTGGCAAGATTCAATTTGTGCATTTCCCCTCATGGTTTGGAAGCAGGTCTCCAGTGGCTCCTGCCTCTGTTCTCCTCTGCCTGAGCCCAACGGGCCCTGTGACTGCAGGGACTCTCCCCAGCCGGCCGCACTGTCCACTGCTAGGCTGCCCAGGGAGGAAAACTTGGGTGGCTGGGCTGTTCGGCTGTTCGGGTACAGGAGAGCTGGGGGCAGAGTGGCACGGAGGGGTGTGGCCATCCCCGTGGCCGGTCCAGCAGAGCACCCACTGCTTTGTAGGTCTGGGGTCAGAAGATCTTGCTCAGGAAAGCTTCCCACCTGGGCTGAAGCAATGCCCTGTATCCAGCTCCCAAGCCTCAGCCCTTGAAATCTCCAATCTGTGGGCAACCCCATGGGTTCGGGCTGAAGTGAAGGGAGGGGCAGAGAAAGCCCTGGCCTCCTGGGGCATGGGCTCCTACCCACTTCCTGCCAGGCTAAAGCAGCGCCAATATGGTCTAGGCTGGGCTTGCTGGCTTCTCCTGGGGCGGATGACAGCCCCAGATGCCGGGTCAAGCAGCCAGGAGCTCCTGACTAACCCTGACCCCCAGTGCCCTGGAGCACTATGGACCCCCAGGGAGGCTCTGCCCTACCGTCCCATTTTCGTCTTAGCACTGGATGAGGCAAAGGAGAATGAACAAGGTGGTCAGGCTGGAGGCTAGACCTGGTCTAGCCTGTCCATCAGGAGGGACCAAGCAGGGAAAGGCCATGAACTGAAGGAAGAGGGAAATACGGCCCCCAGGGGCTTGCAGAAGGGTCTCAACCCCTCCTCCGACCCCAGTTTATTGTGTCCTATCTGAACAAGCCCCACAGCTTGGGAGCCTTGGGTGGCTGTTTGATGCATATAGCCTGGCTGGGGGTTGGGGATCGGCCAGAGAGGTTCCCGCTCTGTAGAAGGCAGCAGCAGCACCCAGCCTGTGTGGGCCACCACCCTGGTCCCTTGATGCTCTCCCTCTTTGAAAGTAAATTGTTTCTGGAGGTTGGGAAAAACCTGTCTCTCCCAGGATGGGCTAAACATGCAAGAATTCAATTTCCATATTTCAGCTTGGGATTTCAATTTTTGATCTTACCATTTTTCTTACAAAGCAGACATTGGCCCTAAGAAATACAGGGCAGCTTCTTGAAGGTAGAAATGGCGATAGGGAGGAGGCACTGGTTAGGACTGACTGCCCTGGAAAATTCTAGTGCCTTAGGACAGCTCAGAAGCCCTCTGGATCGAGACAGTTGGAGGAGGCTGGGAAAGGAGTAAACACCATCTTCTGACCCTGTTATGTTTATGACAACAAGCAGGCCAGCAGTTTCCACCAGTTACAGTTTTGGGTATTTCCTTGGGGTAGTGGAGGCAGGGACGGTGTGGGGCAGGGGCAGGGCAAACCAGTCCTTCAGCAAAGGGGTCCAGAGGCTTGTCCCTGTAACTCTCCAGTGCTGAGCACTGAGAAAGCCCAGCCAGGAAGGAAACAAAACTCAGACCCCAGACGCAAGAGCAGTCCCTAGGGCTTAGGCCCTGCCACTTCAGCCATGTGGGTAGTTTTTAGAACAGAGAAGGCAGACTTTGGCCAGGCCGGGAGGGCAAGGCCAGGGTCAGGTGCTCAGGAACCAGGAGACAGCCAGCCAGGGGCCCTTTCCAGCTCAGGGGGTAGAGGCAGAGGCAGAATTCAGGTGCTGGGCCTGGTGTGGGTGGGTGGGGTGGTCTGTCCACCTGTGGAATGCCCAGATGGGCCTATGACTCAGCCTGGGTCTCTGGGAACCCTGGGATCCCCACCTGCCCTGACCTTCTACCTGCTCCTATCACTTTGTGTTGAAATCCTAGGAAAAGGAATTTTCTTGAAAAATATAAAAAATAAAAAAAGGAAAAGATGATTTTTCTGGGCTTGCCTGCGGGGGCTAGATGGGGTGACCTGCCTGTGTGTGTGTCCCTCTGCCTCGTTTCTGCTGGCGGAGGAGTGGCCACTGGCTGGGGTCGCAGCGTCTGCACACAGGAGCGCCTGCCTTTACGCTTTGCTATGCATCTGGTAAGGTGTCTCTTGTTCTCCCCCACAGCGCATCCCTGCCCTCCACCAGCCTTGGGGTGGGCAGCTGCCCGCCCCGGTGGGAGGGTCGGGAGGCTCCACCTACATCTTTCCCCAAAAGCACAAACTCTTCACAGCCTCAAACTCCTCGTGGGTTGTTGTTGTTGTTTATGTATGTGTGTGATTTGCTTCTTTTCAAGCAACCAAAGGTGTAGAAAAAGGCACAGGTAACTGCATACATGGGAAGATACAACAGATGGGGCTGGGCAGAGTTGCTGGACGGAAGGACAGACAAGAGTGGGCCGAGAGAGCAGGGGATTCGAGAAAGCGGCTGGAAACGTCTGTTGCTGAACACCAGAAGCTGGATGCTGAAGCGGCCAGAGGGAGGCTAAGCGCTTGGGGAGCCCCGATCCTCCGGCTGGTGTGGAGGCACCCTGGGCTCCCCACTTCCTGAGGGCTCGGGGGAGCCCTGCTTGGTCCTGGGTTCCCCGGAGAGGTTCCTCCTCCGGGCTGGGAAGCGGGTGGATGCCTCTGCCAGGCAGCCCACGGAGCTGCTGCGGTCCAGTGGCGGGGTGGCAGGGGCCTCGGGATTGACCGGTGTGCACGGGGACTCCAGGCGGGGGCTCCAGGATTGCGCTGCCCGGCGGCCCTGGGGTGGCCGGGACAAGGACTCGGGCGGGGTGCAGGGGCTGTGCGTGGGTGCGGGCTCTGTGGGTGCCTCAGCCCCACGGGGCGCCCAGTCAGGAGGTCTGCCCAGGCCTCCGCCCGTCCTCTCCCTCTCCTTGGGATAGTCCCTGCCCTCCAGCTCCGAGGAGAGTGTGAACTTGGAGACCTTAGCCACAGGCGACACAGAGGCTGACGAACTCTCGGTGGGACTCCAGCGGCCTCGCTCCTGGGCCTCCCGGGCCCCTGTCAGGTCGCTGCCACCCCCTGAGAAGCCGCTGACCCAGGCCGCAGTGGGCCCAGGTAGCAGGGTGGGGTGGGCCCCTGGCCGGGCCTGCACCATCTGGATCCCACCGATGGGTATCAAGGGACACGGGGCACGGGTCAAGTGCTGGGAGTGCAGAGGCAGGTGGCTGAAGATGTTCTCCTCGGTCCGGGCTGGGATGTGGCCGTGGAAGTCATGGGGGGCGGAGAAAGGTCGGGAGGAGAGAGGATGAGTAGGGCCAGGTGAGCAGGAGGGACTTCGGGACTCGGCCTTCTGCTGGGGTCAGAAAACAAGACAGGGTAAGGTGAGGATTGCATGCTGCGGATGTGGAGACCCAATGCCTGGAGACGCGAGGGAGGACCTGCTGGAACTTAACAGAGCAAGTCCTGAGGCCCAGCTGAGTGGAGGTCAGAACCAGAGTTGCTGATCCCCTGCCCATGGCACCACTCTGAGCTCAGTGACCTCCCTGGTATGGGCCACTTCCAGTCCTACGGTAAACTCCAGGCCTGTGGTCACCATACCACTTGCCAGTACATCTGCTTTCACAGGAGGGGTTACTCAGGTGACGTGGGGCCCCGTTTGGGCAGAGGGGAGGCCCTCTGTCTTGGTTCTGCTGCCTCTCCTGGCCTTGACCCAACTGCATCCTTGGCCATGAGTTCCCACCCAAGGTTCTTGATCTTCTCCCACCACCAGGAATTTTAATGTAACCCCAAAATTAAAAACCAAGAGCTCTACATCAGTGCTCTTCCAGGAGTGATGAGGTCGGGTCATGGCAACATGGTGTCAAGAAAAGGGGTTGGAAGGTCAAGGTCAGCTGGCTGTCATGGTGGCCACGGGGACAGGGATGGAGACTGTGCTGGTGTTGCAATGACACTGACCAAGCTGGCCAGGTGGCTGAGATGGTGTGCTGGGTGCAATGATGACAGTGGTGGTGCGGTGAGGAGGACGGGGCTCTGCAGGAGATGGTGGCAGTGGCTGTTGAAGGCGGTGATGGCTTTGGGGTGGGGCTGAAGATGGGAGGGGGTGGGGAACTGCACTGGTATTTACACCCACATGCAAGGCCGCACCCCTCACAAGGGGCAGAACCTAGAACCCCTGAACTCCAGAGTGGTTCTGAGGCTAAGATAAAGTTTAATAAACCAGCTAGTTCAAGGCACCCAACAGGGTGCCTGGCACAATCGGCGCCCAATAAATGTTTGCGAAATTATTAGTAACACTGAGTTGGCCGAACTGTGGCGCTCTGAGTGTGATGCCTCAGAAGGTGCGAACCTGCAACCCCTCCACCCACCAGGGAGAAGCAGTCCAGCCACCACAGGGGTGGGAACTCACCCACGGGGAGACGCAGGTCTCAGGGCTTCTGCTGAGGAGCTTGTGAGGTAGAGGCACGGGTGGGAAGAGAACCCGTGGGGTCAGCCCCAAGCCTGGGCCACGCTCGCCCACTGAGGGGCTGCTCGGCCTAGCCAAGGCCCACTTCCCTGGCAGCGCTGACCGTGGTGGTGACTCGGCCTGACCCTGAGACCACCTCCAGGTGGGCGAGTGTCTGGGGGGCCCTGGGTCGGTGGCGCCCTCGAGTTCAGGGAGCAGTTGTGCTCGAGGGGATAGTTCTCTTCCCAGGGGGCAGGGGATGAGAGGAGACAGCTCAAGTCTTGGAGAGCCACAACGGAGAGGGCCCATGTCCCTTCGTGGGCCCATGTGGGGGCTGGGCGGGCTTGGGGCTGTGGCCTGTGGTTCTCGGGCCGACGAACAACGCTGGGGAGACGAGTCATTTTTGGTGAGTGAGTGTTTGCGGGCTAGTGGTGGGCGGCTGCCTGCTTCTTTGCTTGGGGACCACGGTCTTCTTGGGGACACAGACTTGGAGCTCAGAGCTGAGCCTGCGTCCTTCTCCACAGGGCCTGAAGGGGCCAGTCCCAGTCGGGGCAGGCACAGGCTGCTCTGGCTGGATGTGGAACAGCTGCTGGCTGTCAAGTGCTCAGCTTCTGAGACCGAGCTGCCTCGTGTAGCCTCGTGGCCAGAGACGGTGGCATCTGGGGGCTGAGGGCCCTGAACGGGTGAGGAGTCTGCCCGGGGCATGGCTGGAGGGCCAGGCGGGGGTGCCTCCGAGGATGGTCTGGACAGCTCGTCCTGGCTCTCCTCCTCGTCCTCATCTTCATCTTCGTCCAGGTCCGAGTCTGGGTCCGAGTCCTCCAGGTCTGAAAACTGGTGCTCCTCCACAGCCTCTGAGCCCTCTCGCCCTTCCGAGTCCTGGAACAGGTCGTCACTGGTTCCTGAGGGGCAAACACAGCAAACCCAAGGTCACGAGGGCCCCGGGGCCACCCTGACCCCATAGCTGCACCTCTCTGAGCCTGTCTCCTTGTCTGCCAAATAGGCACAATAGCCATAGCAATGTCACAAGATTGTTGGGATGACCAGGTGACATCACAGATATGGGAACACTTTTTAAATGATAATAGTGAACAGTAATCACACTGGTATCTACAACGTGCAACGTTCAGTTCTAAGGGTTCTGTACATTGATTCATTTGGATGTCAAAGAATCCTGTGTCGTAGGTACTAGTCTCACTTTCATGTTCCAGGTGAGGAAACCGAGGTAAGAGATCAAGCAACTTGCCCAAGTAAGGTTGTAGTAGGGCTGAGATTGAACTATAGCAAAAAAACACAGCCTTTTAAAAAATTTTTATTTTTTTATAATTAGTATCTCAGTGCTGGCTTTACCATGAGCCAGTTATATCACCTTGCTGTGTCTGAGTCTCCCTGAGCTGAATGTGAGTGTCTCACCTTACAAGGTTTGCCAGGAGAAGTCAATGCAGGCTTGGCACACAGCAAGGGCTCAAATAATGCCACTCACTCTGACTATATTAGTGATGAAAGCTATTATTCCAGGATAGCACAGTCATGCCAGCTGGCCTAGCAGCACAGGGCTGTACGTGGTCAGTCTAAACACACATCTGCCACTGTGACCAGGCTGCTGCTGGCTGGCACAAAGGCATATGGCAGGTGGCAGATTCTGGACTCTGTGGGTGGCTTGGCTCAGCTGGCCTTGGGCTGCAGCATAGGGTCCCACCCAGAGGAACTACTGCCCTTCTGAAGTCTGCTCCCAGCTGGGGGAGTAGGGTTGAAACCCCAGCCTCCTTGTCTGGCCTCAGACAGCCAGGTCATCTCCAACAAGCCAGGAGCCTAGTTTGGGAATCTCTGTAACAGGTAGCAATCTGGACACTGGGGAGAGCTCCACTCACATGTTGCCCACCCACTGGCCCCCACCAGGCTGTCATGACCTGTGTTTCTGACCTGTAGAGGCTGCTGACAGATGGGCTGAGCTCCACCACTCATGCATGCCAGCACTGCACCCACTACTACCGAGGAGAGCTGGACACAAGCTGACCCAGACCACTGGTGTGATTAGGTTTTGGATCCACTGTGCTCAGCTGCTCTGGGACCAGCAAGCCCAACCTCAGTGCTTCCAGATAGCTCAACATGCAGCAGCCAGACGCCCAAAGTGGACACAAGTGGGCATTAAGTAGGTCAAAATCATGAGGTGGAGCTGGGCTGGTGGCAAAGGAGGGCCATGAGGCCAAGGGCCGCCTGCAGCTGGGGGCAGAACAAATGAGTGAGCAGAGGGGGCTGGGGGATGGGGTTGGAGGGCATAGTGATGCAGTTTCACCCCAGGCATTTATTTCTCTCACCTGGGTCTTCAGCAGGGCCTATTCCAGCCCCAGGAGTTCACCTGGCCCCTGCCCCTTATTTTCATCTGGCCAAATCCCGGCACAGAGGGGGCAAGTGCTTACCTAAGATCATCCAGCCAGAGCTGCTTGCTGCATCAGTACTATTACGCTGTCAGTTTAAAAGTGATTTTATGCATCAAGAAGAGGAAATAGTCTGAGGCCTAGCACCATCACTTCCTTGCTGTGTGATGGGGGATAATTTACTTTCTCTGCGTTCAGTTTCATCATCTGAAAAACGAGTCATAGTAATAAAAGCCCCCTTATGAAGCTACTGTGAGGACGGTGAAGGTCTAGCACCTAGGAAGTGCCCAGTACACTTCAGCTGCCATCTCCACCCCTCGCTCCAGTCTCAGCAAGCAGGTAGCTAAGGCAGGTGGCAGGGCAGGCACTGTGAGCTTACTGCAGATGAAGGTCAGAGGTGCAAGGAGTGAAGGTGAGTCAGACCAGTGTCTCCTGACATCCAGCAGGGAGGGCTCCACAAAACCCTCTTTACTGATGTGGAATGAGGCCCAGGGGTGGTGGTGGCCCATCCTTGAGCACCCAGGGCATGACTGATGGACGCCAAGGGTCCCCTGCCCAGCACAGGGACTGCTGGGTCCTTCACATCTGGGCTCCAGCAGGGCTCAGGGAAAGCCCCTGGCTGGTTCACCATTCCTAATGCCCTTGCAGGAGCTGCCCAGGCCCTGCTGGCAGATGAGGCAGAATGAATGATAAGTAAGCAGAGGGGGTGGGGGATGGGAATGGGAGAGGCAGGTTCCTTATGCCCCTTAGGCCATCACTCCTTATGCCCCTGCGTTGTGGAGCAAGAGGGAGCAGTGTGTGACTGGTGCTGCTAGGAGAGGCCACACGGTGGCGGTGGCGCCCACTGGTCACCACCAGGGAGGGACTGCGGCGCTGGCCACGGGAAGCGGTGGTCCTTCCAGGCTGTCCTCACGCGTTACCACCAGGTCAAACAGACTCGAACTCCTGCCGTCCCCTCGTGGAAAGTGGCGACTCTATCCTTCTAGGGTCTCAGGCTGTAAACCTCCGGGGCATCCTTGCCTCCTCTTTGTCCTCACCCTTCCTCTCTCCCATATGGCGTGTCAGCAAAGCCTGTGGGCTCTCCCGCCAGAATAAACCCAGAATCCGACTGCTTCTCATCTCGTCCCCCAGCCCACCCGCCGAGCCCACCTGCGCCCAGCCTGGACTGCGGCCTCCCTGCGCCCCCTGCCGGCCGGCGTTGCACACCACCAGATGACGTCCTCACTCAGAGGACAACCCAGTCCCCGCCACCCTGCATCCCTCAGGGCCTCGCACTCTCTGATCCATCTGCCTGTGCCCCGCGGGCTCCAGCCACGCGGGTCCAGTGCTGGCCCTCAAGGCCCCCCGATCTGCTGCTCCCTCTGCGTAAGGGCTCTTCCCAGACTCCACCTGGCTCCTGACCCGCTTTATCCCCCGTTCTCTGTCATACTACCCTAACAGAGCAGTCCCTACACACCCACGCCCCTCTCGTGGCTCTGTGGCCTTTATCTTTCGCTTCATACTCATTGCCTCTTTCTACTCCACATTTGTCCACAGCCCCCACTAGAACAGCGGTTTCCTAAGGACAAGAGCTGTGTTTTATTCACTGCTGAATCTCCAGCACCAAGAACAGAGCTGGAAACAGAGCTGGTGCTCAGTAATGACTTCTGGAATGGTTGCATGCACTTCATCCTCACAAAGAGTGAGATCATCCTTGCTTGCCTCACTGAGAAAATGAGGCTGAGGCAGGGCAGGGACAACCCAGAGAGAAATCTGGGTTGGGATCAGGTGTCCCTGGTCCGGTCCACCAGGCAACGGGGTGGCATGGAGCCAGTGTTTTTGTGTGACCTTGGGAAGCTGTCTTTCCACCCTGAGGTTCCTCAATTTAAAATGGGACAGTGCAAGTTTCTGCCACCTGACTCAATGAGACAACATCTGTAAATGGCCAGATGTACATTCTTGACATGCATGGCAAAAGCACATTCTAGGTTTCAGGGGGACAGTCCCAAGGTCATTGTGTTCTGTTCTATAAAAGTGATTTACTCCACCTAAGGAAATATGATTTAACTCTTTTGTAAGACCGCCACGCGCATACACACATACGTATACTAATCACACACTAACACAGGGAATCTGTGGTCAAAGCTTTGCCCAGTGCTGGACGAACGCTTCCAGCCTCCTCCTGCTGGAGGGACTTCCCGTCTACCACCAAAGCCCATCCTCCCTCCTGCCTGGCTGCTGAGGCTGGGGGATGCCAGCCAGACCTCATTGGTTTTTGAGTCCTCTGCTCTCCCTTGTCTCCTCAGGGCTTGGCTCTAATATGCCTCCTGGTGAGGGGTGACCGGCTGGGGGATGGTGAGGGAGGGGGCAGGAGGCAGCAAGGGACTATGGGGTATGGTTTTGGCTTTTTTGAAGCCCTTCTAGCTCCAAAAGGGAGTAAGGCCTATGCCAGAGAGCGTAACCACGAGTGTGGCCCGCATTCCAGGAGTATATACCCCACAGAGTCATTGTGAGGGTTTGCTGAGATAATTCAGGGCATGCATTTAGAACTGGCCTGACACGTAGTGAGTGCTCAATCAGTGTTGACTGTAAGCACTCATGTGTGCAGTTATACAGTAAACATACACTGAGCAACCATGGTCTGCCATGCACGGTAGACCATAACGTACGATAGCTATGGCTGAAGAGCAAGTGCTATATAGCATACAGGGAGTAGGGTTGACCATCGTGTGAATTTAACCTTTGTCTTCCAGTAGTTGGAGGGCATGGGAAGGAGAGAGAGGAGGAGGGAAAGCAGGGGAAGAGGAGGACAGAAAGGAAGGGGGAGGGCAAGGAGGGACGGAGGAGGGGGCAGGGCAGTGGGGAAGGGGGGAAAGAGGTTGGCATCCCTTACCTTCTTCGGCTTCCAGCTCCTCCAGCACCCCTGTCTCTTGGCACTTTTTGCTGTGGGCCTTCGACTTCATGTGCTTAGTCAGATTCCCTGGAAAGAGATGAGAATAGACTCAGGCCTTGCTGTGGGGCAGGGAGCCAGCACAGGCCCAGGGCTCACGGAGGCAGCACCTGGCTAGCAGGAAGCCAGCAAGAGTCTCAGGTCAGTCGAGGCCATGCCAGCTGCCGGGGCTGGGCGGGGCCTGGCACTCCTCTGCCTTGGTGCTCAGG
>NW_007258946.1:541967-555109 GCF_000164805.1 Carlito syrichta | reverse complement strand
TGCTGGTTAAAAAACAAACAAAAAAGAAATAAAAAGTCAACTCAATGCGATAGGTTTTTCCTGCTTATGATTTAAGTCTTGGCCCAGGAGCTGGTGACACTCATCAGGACTGTTGGCCACATCAAGTGCTGGGATACCATGAGATGCTCCCACCTCCCAGTATGGTGGGTGAGCACTAAGCATGCCCTTCTGGCTGAGAACACTTCTAGGGCAGCCCACAGGGCAGACTCTTAGGGGCTGGGAAGAGGAACCAGGGCAAAGTTACTGCGAGGAATGGAGAGAGGACAGAAGACCAGAGTAGGGACATCTACTGACCAGGGACCCAGGAGCCACAGGGCTGGGGGCCCAAGCCTGGTTTCCTTTGAGGAGTCCCCTTCCTGAGCCTCAGTTTCTCTAGGCCAATGGACCATGCAGACACAGGGCCAGGGTGGTCCAGGGAAGGCTCGGGCAAGGTTCTGCCCTGCTGTTGCCTATGAAGCCCTCAGAGGGGAGGCTGGCTTTGCCCTGAGTTGCAGCTCCAGTCCCACAGGTTGATGGGCAGAGGCAAGCAGCTCTGCGAAATCAAGAGAACAGCAGCAGCAGTGTCAGGTTCCACATGTACACAGCATTTCACCGGCTGCAGAGCTCAGTGGCAGAAGTATTCTGGGAAGGAGAGGCAGAGCATCCCAGTCTGCCCTGAAGAATACAGGCCAGATGCCTCAGGATGTTCCTCTGGGCCCAACAGCCACTCCCAACCTGTGTTGTGTTCACTGTGGCCATGGAGATGACTTTATTCCATAGGGTCCTTCACATAATACACAATAAAAATTCTGAGGCAGGTGCTGTGTCTCATTGATCTTATGGATGGATTGACAAGTGTGAATGGATGGATGGAGGAGAGAATGGAGAGATACATGGCTCCTGGAATGGATTTATAGAGAGATTGGTGAATAGATAGATAAGTGGATAGAGAAAACATAGAGAGAAGGGAGAAGAGGAGGAGGATAGTCAGAGGACGGGATACTGGATGAGTACATAGGGATGAGTAGGCAGGGGACAGATGAGTATAGGGAGAAAATAGATGGAGGTATGGATGGAAAATGGGTCAATAGATGGGAAGGTGGAGGGCTGGATGGGAGGATGGAGACAGGAATGAATGGAATGATGCTGGCTGGATGGGTGGATGAAGCACATATAACTGCATGTGGACAGACAGGAAGATTCAAGAATGAGGAGCTGGATGGAAAGATCATGGGTGGGAAGACAGGATGGGAGGAATAGATAGCATGAGAAGATCGGTGGGCAGATAAGTGAACAGGAAGACTGTCAGAGCAGAGCATGGGAGAAATAGACCAACGGATGTGTAAACAGGGAGAGAACACATGGATGAGTCAAAGGGTGCTTCTGGATCATTCTGAGAATTTTAAGGAAGCTTCAGGTTTTTGCTGAGAGGTTAACAGGAAACCTTAGGCAGGGCTTCCCTGAGGTGTGCAAGTCAAGGGCAGTAGGGATGGGTCAGAAGCTGTTTCCTTTCAGCTTTCCTTTCCCTTGGTCCTAGCCCATGACTCCATCCTTCCCAATGTGAGTTTTCCTCCTATAACTGGGCAGAAACCTGGATGCTCGACTCCTGGCCATAGGGGGAGCAGAACCATAATTCCAATCATCTTGTGGCCAGGGAGTCCCCCAGCCAAACTTGTGGGCCTCCGCCCTCACTGCCATGAGCAGGCAAAGCCTGAGTAGGGCAATCAGGAAGTGGGAAAGGCAGTTGGGGTCTTCCATGCATCTGAGACACCCACCAGCCTGAGGTCTGGAGCCAGGCCCACCCTCCCCTGACTGCCCCAGGCCGCAGGGGGCCATAAACACCACTCATGCGGGCTAGTACATTTGTTACGCCTGCTCTACCTGGATGGCTTAGGTCTCTATTCAACCAAGTTAGATGCTGGGCACACAATGGGTACACAATGGCCACGTGTGGGCACTGCCCTTCTCGTTGCAGAAGCAAAGTGCTGGAAAGAACCTCACAGTCCATGGGATTCACCGCCACTGGGCCGAAGTTTTCCCTGCTTCTGACCTAACTCTGGGCTCAGGTACTGATGACACCATTAGACAAGATCACTGGCTATACTGGGTGACAGCAGGGTCCTGTAAACCAACACCATGAACCAAGTGGCCCGAAGTCACAGTACCAGTTAGTGCAGAGCCCGTCTAGAGCTGGGTCTCAGCACTCTGGGGACCTTGCTGGCTCTGTGTGGAGGCAGATGGAACCCAGATGGTTTAGGAGCTTGGCAGCTATGGGCTTCACTGAAGGTTCTGCCACTTGCTAGCTGTGGGCTCTCAGGCAAGTTCCTTAACCTTCTGCGCTCCAGTTTCTGCAGCTGTGAAGTAACACCTGCCTCATGGGGATGTGGGAGGATTTGATGAGGTGACGCATGTGGAGTGGCAGCAGAGTGTGCCTGGCAGACAGCATCCCCCCACTCCCATGACAATCACTCATTCTTGAGCACCCGGGACTCTGCTGCGCACCGTGCTGGGTGTGAAGGACTGATGCCAAGATGATGCTCATGATGAAATGGTTTATCTTTCGCTCTGGGCCTCAGGGCTCTCAGGAGAAGGAACCAGGGCATCCCTCAAAGGCCTGCCTCTTCCCTGCCCCCACACCGGGGACTGTAGGGAGGAATCAGGGATCTGAGGGTCACAGGAGTGGTTGTTGGATGAGAGCCCTAAGTGCTGTCTGGGTTCCCTCTGTGACTTGCCCTCTCCAGGCCTGTCTCCTCTTCTGTGACCTGGGGAGGTGGACCAGGTGGCTGCAGGTGCAGCCTGGACATTGTTTCCCTGTCAAGGGGCTTGTGAGGAGAGTCTGCAGCTTATCACAGTCATCCCAGACCCCACCCAAAGCCCAACAACCCTGAAATGAAGAGGAGAGGCAAGCAGTGGACAGTGATGGGCATCTGGAAGAGAGGCAGAACCTCCCTTAAGAGCATTGGCCAGTAACTCTGTCTACCTCCTTGGGCTTTGACCCACTGCCCTGGTCCCACCCCTGCTGGCTCAATGGACCCGAGGCCTGTCCACGACATTCATCTCTGTCCTCTGAGGCAATCGGCGCAAGGGCCTGGACACCACATAGCTACTCTGCTGGCCTCTGGGAACCATCTGAGAAGAGGAAACAGGACTCTTACCCTCCCAGGGCCACCCACGGGCCTCCCTAGGCCCACCCACTGACACACTCCTCAGCTAGCTCCCAGAGGCCTGAGCTGCCGCCACAACGTCTAACACAGAGACGAGACACAGACGGCAGACAGAGACAGACAGGAAGGGCTCCCCAGGCACCGGCGCAGCCAGGTGGTGGTGCCAGGTGGTGGTGCCAGGAGGGCAGGAGGACACCTGGGGCAGGCCTGGTGGGAAGGCAGGTAGACCCAGAGAGAAGGAGACTGTGTTGTTTGAGCTGATGGCTGACAGGGCCCAGCACTCTGTGAAGACACCTGGTCCCAGGACAGACAGGAGGTCCAGTGTCTCCTACCCCCTTCACCCCCATATTGCAGAGAGAGCTAAGGAGAGCCTTCTCTGCTTCTATCTACTGCCACTCCAACCGGCCCCTCTCTGCTAGTCACAGAGTTTGAGATGCCACCACTTCCCATCTGTTCCCTGATCTGGCTCTGGCAGGTTTTGTCTTCTAGAAGCCCCTGTGGACACTTGAGGGAGCACTCAGCACACTCCCAGATCCCTGGCTGAGAGCACAGCCTCTCGGGCCTGGCCTTCAGGGCAGCTTTCCCTCGGGGGACACTCTACACCCCAGACATGTAGAAGTTCTCCAGCCCCTCAGTTCAGATTATGCTATCTGGACCCTCCAGGGCTCTGTGCTGGCTCAGAGAGATCCGGGAAGGGGCTGCACACAGGCTTGGCATGGCTTCCAATGAAGGCATCTCCTGGAAAGTGGTTCCTGCTAGGGACCTGGAACGGATGAGGCAAAGGGAACTGAGTGGGTCCCCTTGGGGAGACTGCTTGGACATGGAAGCATGGTGGCTCCCCAAGGCAGTGGGCAACCTGGGTTGTGGGCTTGGCACAGGTGTGCTTCCCTGGACACATGCTGGAAGTAGGGACAGCTGTTGTGACCCTTTCTTGCTGCAGCTTTTTGCCACCTACTCCAGAGAAGGGAGAGAGCTAATTGTCCACAGAGAGGAAGGCAATGGGGTGATGTCCATGAGGTGTGTCCTGTGTTCTAAGTATTAGTAATTCTGTGTCCGGGGTCACTGTCTTCACTTTCAAGGGGGCTTGGTCAAGAAGTTTTCTACTTTTAGAGTTGAAGAATGTTATTTAAATTGTCAGTCAATGATCCCCATCTCTGTCTTCCATAAAATCCCAACTGGCTGCCTAAGGCCGGAGGAAGTGGGATTAGAGGATGTGTGGGGGACAGAACACTTGTCCGGGCCGAGACATGCTCTGATGCAGCCATGGAGTGGGCAGGGGGCTCCAGGCCTATCTTCCCTCTCTGGGCACCTTTCAGGCATTTCTTATGAAACACTAAGAGAGAAGAAGACGAGGGAAGGAAAGTGGAGGGCAGGCTCCTCCATCGAAACCAAAACCTTGGCAGGAACATTTGAACTTAACTGGAAGATGATGGTGAGGGGACAGAGTAGGGTGGGGATCAGTTCATGGAGTCAGGAGACCAGAATGGAAATATGGTGAGAGAGGAGGTCGCTGAACCAGGGGATGTGGTAAATTGGCCCCAGACAGAGTACAGAGAGAACAGAAGGGGCCAGGCAGCGAGAGCATGGAAGCAGTAAGGGAGGCCAGAGGACTCCACCAGGACCCTCCAAAGCGGATGCCACCCTCTGTCACTGGGAACAGCTTTCCCAAAGAAGAAAGGTCACCAGGTGGCAAAGCCAAAGGCTACCCTTGAGTTTCATCCCCTGAGAAACCACGTGGCTCCTGTGGGGCTGGTGTGGAGGCTCCCGACTTGCTCAAAGGAGAAGAGAAGACCCTGTGTCCAAACCCTGACCCAGGAGTCGGCAAAGCACAGGAGGCTGAAGCCACCAGGGATGTGGAGAGCCCCGGTCCTCCCTCTGAGGTACCTAGGTCTGCAGCAAGCAAGCTTCCAGGGCCCTCCCTGCCTGCCCTGCAGGAGAAGAGTGAGATCTAGGAACCTCATGGCCTCAGCCTGTCTGTCCACACTTGGGTCCCAGGTGGCCACAGCAGGCCAGGCCGCCATCACAGCCCACTGCAGCTCCCTGGGATGCTGACGCCCTCAACTGACTGTTTAAAGCCTATCCTGACCCCGTTGTGAAGTGTGGCCCGGGTGACAGGGCCGGTCCTGTGCTGAGGGGTGCAGAGAAGCTGGGTGGGCAGGGCCATGGTGGGAGTGGAGAGGCAGGTGGAGGTGGGCATGCGAGTGTGTTTGGTGGCTTGGAGTGGAATGGAGTTCCAAATGCAAGAGTGGCAGTGACGAGTGTGGATGCTGGGGCTCATCAAGCCAGCTGGTCAGCGGCTCAGGAGACATGTGAGAGGAAGGGTGATGAGAGATGGGGAACCAGAAAGTCTGGGAGAGCGCCACTGGACGGGGCGGGCGGCGAGGGCTGTGTGCAGGGTCCAGGGGTTGGCTGGGGGCAGCCAAGGGAGCCATGCCTGGTCTGGAGCCAGCTGCTTTGCCACTGGGCACCGAGTGGGTCTGGAAGTGGGGTTGCTCCAGGCCCCAGCAGAGAGGCGTGGGCCCCTGAGCTCTGTGCTGGGTCTCCCAGAAGGGAGCTCCCTGCAGCCAGCAGGGGCAGTGCCCAGCTGACTGTCTCTTACCTTTGGTTTTAAAAGCAAAGTGACAGTGCTTGCACACATAGGGCCGGACGTCAGTGTGGGTGCGGATGTGTTTCTTCAGCATGCTGGGCTTCTTGCAGCGAATTCCACACTCCTCACAAACATATTTCCCTCGGCCGCGGCCTCGCACATATACATACTCTTCGTTTGATTTGTACCTATGAGCAACAGGCGTCATGGTAAAGGAAAACACAAGGAGGACAGAGGCAGGTTCCCACCTGGGAAGGCGCACACGCTTCCTAACTGCCTTCAGCCTGTTCTAGGCACTGGGAAGGAGGTCGTGGAACCGGAAGGAGCATGGGGCTGGGAGGACCAAGCCTCCCTGGGCTCCACCACGGAGCCCAGCACCCCTGGCCTTTGGGCAGGCGGGCCTGCCCTTTTCTGTCTTCCCCGGAGGCAGGAGACACCAGTGCTTCCTGCCTAGGGGAGGCGAAGTTGCAGGTTCCCAGGCAGCCTCCTGTGCAGAGCCTGCCCCAGTGACAGCCTTGCCCCAAAGAACCACCACCGAAGGCCACCAGAGTCACAGAGAGTAAAGAAAGCAAATAAAATAGCGGCAGCTCTGGCAGCTAGCATTTACCACGTGCTCACTCTGTGCTGGGCACTGAACCGGCCTAAATCACAACCACCTCACAATGGAGAGCCCTTGAGACTCCATGGCTCAGGGAGACTGAGACTCACCCAAAATCCCACAGCCGGAAAGGGACAGAACCAGGATCTGAACCTGCCTGCCCCAAAGCCTGTCCAGTTCTTCCAGGAAGCCACCCAGACATTCACATGAGGGGAGGTAACAGGGACCACTGCGCTGTCCCTGGCTTCAGAGTTTGGAAGCCAGGAGCCCTGCCTGCTCCTTTTCTCCCTGTCTCAGTCAAGCTGCAAGCTCTGCAGGACACAGATCAGATGCCTAGCCCCCTCGCCTCACCACTTGGGGTTACCTGTGGAAGTGTCACCAGCTTTTGGGAGCCCCTGGGGTGGCTGGAGCACCTGCTAGGGTCAGGGCCATAGATACCCCCGAGAATCAAATTGCAGTGCTTTTATTTCTGCACTTAGAAGGAATCCATAAGTCCTGCAGGCTCAGTAGCATCACTGCCAAGACGACTCACTGGTCTAATGCTACAAATGTGCAAGTCTCCAGATGGGTGGGGAGGTGGTGGCGGGCAGCAGGGCCGAGACAGGGGATCCTGGCCTACTTCCAGTAGAGCTTTCTGACTCGCCAACCTTGGGGCGGCACTGGGGGAAGGGGTGTTGCTTGGCCTGCTCATGGGCCTTTCAAGGGCTGCAAGAGTTCCCTGTGCCGTTCTCACACACACAAGCAGCCCCTGGAGAGAGGAGGAAGAAGCTGGGATGAGGGGAGGAAGTGACAGCAGTGGGGACTCCATCCTGCTCTAACAGGGTCATCAGTTTACAGAGAGGATGTCACAGGAAGGCCTTGAAAGAGGGGACTCACGCAGCAGCAGAACGATTACCACTACACTCTCACACTCTCACACTTATTCTCACATCTCATGCTCACACACACATACCACTCACACTCTCATACACACTCATCCCACACTCACACTCACCCATACTCATACTCACACCCATACACTCACACAAACTCACATCCCACACCCACACACTCACACGCATATATTCATTCACACATATATTCACACACACCCACATATGCCCACACACACACTCATACATCCCACACACACCCACAATCACTCAAACACATCCCACGCTCACATCCACACCCTCACACTCATACACTCTCACACAAACTCACATTCACATCCCACACTCACACTCTCACACGCACACACTCATATCCACATACATTCATACACCCCCACACACAATCACACAAACTCACACTCACATCCCACACTCACACCCACACTCTCCCACAACTACCCCCACAGCCACTTACACTCACACTAACACACATTCATACATCCCCACACACCCACATGCTCCCCACCCTCACTCATACTCCCATAATCACACACATACACACACACACACACACACACACACACACACACCCTCATAACACACTCACACATACTCTCTCTTACACACATCCTAGCGCGCACACACACACACACACCCCTACCTCTATATGGGGACTGCTGTCTGCTAGTACAGGTGACCCCTGTTGTTCTGTCACCTCTGATTTGACCACTGATGCCCTCCAGGAGCCTACAATTGCCTTTTCTTCACCCTAACAAGCCCTGCACAGCGGGTTTCAGGCTCACAGTCCTCAGGTTGGGGAGCAACTTTCCACCCGAACCAGGGCGAGAGGGGGAACTGAAGGCTATGGAGTAGGGAGAGAAATGACTCCAGCTTGCTCCCATCAAAAGCACCCTAGAGCCAAATGTGGGGTGTCTGCCTCCCATGACAATAGCTCACCCTCACACAGCAGGCCTCCTGAGCCCAAACCAGCTGCCCACACCCCATCTGGGTTCCCATGTCTCTCCATGCCCCTGGGACCCAGTCTTCAGGGGAACATGGCTGAGGTGGGCCCTCTTTCCCAGCTAGAAGAAGGCAGTGAGAATGGCTTTGTCTCCTCTTTGCATGGAAAGCTTTCCCCCAACCTAGGCACAAGCCTCCACCTGGCCCCGCTAGGCAGGTCCACAGCACTCGCTCCCCTCTGGTTACCAGCTACCAGCCACCAACCACCAGCCACCATGGCATCCTTCAGCCTCAGTCTTCCTTTCATTCTATAGTTCCCTGCATGGGCCCACAGCCACTCTGACGTCCATGTGCCTGTGCGCAAGCCCGCTCAGAAGTAGGCGCCAGTGTCCAGCTGTCCCAGCTGCTCTCAGACCCCCTTTCTTCCACCATATCAAGCTTAAATGGCTCATGGTCTTCCCAAATGGGGGAGAGGAGAGGGGGGCGGGGAGGAAGGGAAGGGAAGGGAAGAGAAGAGAAGAGAAAAAAGGGAGGACTCTGAGACTTCAAGGGTGGTGCCTTGACTGGGGGTGGGAGTTGTGCAGACATTCAACCACGGATGCCTTGCCATCCACCAGGGAAGGTGTGTAGCCCCCTGGGAGCACAAGGTAGAACCTGGGTTGGGTGGGGCTGGGGAGGACAGAAGGGACGGAGGCAGAAGGGAGTACTTAGGCAGGAGCAGTGGCAGAGGAGGAAGGCCTAAAGGCCCGGAGTGTTTGGTAGGGGAGAGGAGATGAGGCTGGACAGGCAGGGCAGGCTGCCACCATTGGCCTTGAACACCAAGCTAAGATGTTCAGACTTGACCAAAGTTGTCTTGAGGAAAAGTATAACGTCTCAAAGGAAGGAAACTTCCTGGGCACCGTGAGAATGGCCTGGAGGAGAAAATGAGACCAGAACCAGTCTTGTGTTTTAGGACATCGATTTGAGAGACCTTCTGGGCACAAGGCACCACAGGCCTTGGCAGTCATCTGGGTGGTGTGGGGGTCAGAATGAGGGAGCAACAAGGATTCAGAAACTTCAACTTTGCTGGTACAGATGGCACCATTTGCAGGCTTGGAGGGAGGTGGTGAAGGACACCAGTTTTTAACTGTTGATGTGAGGTGCCTGTGAGGAGGACATGAAAAATGTTCTCATGTCCAGTTGGAAGTCAGGAGGGGACGTGTAGATTTGTAAGGAAGAAGGTGACACCTCAAGAGAGAAGAAGATGGTGTTGGAGGCACTGGGTGGCACCCACAGGCAAAAGTGGGCAGAAAAAAAAAATGGCACCTCAAGCCCTGCCTTCAAACAGAGAAAGATTAGAGAAGTAGGGAAGGGGGTGAGGAGCTGTACTTTGGAAGCCGAGAGGAGAGGGTTCAGAAGAGGGACCGGCAGTCCGACATCCTGGAAAGCTTGAGGGGGAAGCAGTGAGTGGGCTCTGCAGACACAGCCTTCTGTCCTATGCCTGGGGTCAGGGTGACTGAGGCTGCGGGGAGGGGTGTGGTATGGCCAGGCTCCTCCTGGATGGCTGTTTTCATAAGCAAGGATCTAAGATTCAAAGGAAGAGAAAAAGATTCTTAAACAACTTATTGACTAGGAGGGACTTTCTATCTTCACCAAATAGAGAAGGAAACAGAAACAGAGAGGTCGTGTCTTGCCCAAAGTTACAAGGCAGCTAGAAAGTGTTAAAGCTGGGCCTGGCCAGCTCTGACTCCCATGCTCAGAGGCACAGAGAGGTAGTGCAACCAACTCCTCCAGTCCTTGCTGGAACCACTAGCACGTGACACCTAGGCTTGTGGCTCTAGACTCTCTGGAGGCATTCTAAAACCCAAGCTTCCATCCCACACACAGGACATGGCACAGAGCTCCCAAGGGACACGCATGCCCCTCTGCTCAGGGTTTCAGAAGAGGGAGCGTCGGGACAACTACATGGAATTTCAGGCAAGGCGATGGATGAGGATGTTGTTTCTTGTCTCTGAATATGACAGGCTTGGCAAGGGAGCTGCTCTGTAAGGTCGTGAGCTCCCCGTCACAAGCACTGCTCACCCAGAGGCCAGATGAACAGGCTGTGAGATCTTTCAGCAGGTGGGAACTCATGAGCAGTGCATGCCCATGTCTAGCATGAGGCTGAAGGGGCTTCAGGTGGGTTTGCTTGTTCACTCCTGCTACAACTTTGGGAAATGGATATATATTTAGTTCCCTTGGATATATTTAGCTTAGCATGTTTGCTCCAGTAAACATAAATGGATATATTTATTCCTAAGACCAGGTGGAGGCACAGGGCACTTGAGGAGATTGGGCTGGCAACATGACAGAGCCAAGCAGAGGGGGTGGCAGGGACTGTGGGCCCAGGAAGGCAGGCACATCCCTCTCTGAAGGGGCAGTGGCTACCCTCATCCAACCAAGTGTTGCATGAGGCTGCAACACCTTACAGTTTTTTCAAGAAAATCACAAATCTAGATTTTTTTGAAAACTAAAAATATGAGCAAACTCATACGTAGCTCTTAGTGGGTACCAAGCACTAATTTTAAAAGCTTTATATGCATTACTACCTCATTAAATCACATGGCAGCCTTATGAGTTGGGGCTTTAATCATTCATGTCTACACATGAGAAAACAGTCACAGAGAGGTTAGGTAACCTGCCCAAGGTCAAACAGCCAGTTAGTTAATGGAGCCAGAATTTGAGGCCAGCTTGCCTGGCTACAAAGTTCAGGTGCTTAACTGCTGTGCAAGTCTGTTTTTCTTTTTTTTAATAATTGTGTAAGTCAAATAAAAGTCAAGAAAAATATATGGAAGGGTGGACTCAGCCTGGATATCAACTTGCGGCTCAAGGTCATGCAGTAACTGGGCAGGGGCATGTCTTTTAAATTCATGTTGTTTCTCTCCACCAGGCCACATTATTCTCTTAAATGAAAGGAGGAACTCAATGACCTCTGAGTTACCTTCTTCATCTGAGATTCTGTGAGGCTATTCTGCATTTATATTATTGACTTTTCTATATATTATTAATATTTCATTATAAAGCTCTTGCATCTCCTCCAAATTCAGATATTTTAAAGATTTTCCAAATTTCAGATTTTATTAGAGCTTGTTCCCCTCAGGGCCATGCAACTTGGGTACGACTGTGCCAAACAGGAGGAAGGTGTGATTAGAAATGCACACACTTGCTGAGACCCACATTTGCAGCAGCCTGTGTCCTGTGAAGCAAGGTTCAGGGCCAGTTCCCAGCAGCCAGGGAGGTCAGTCACAGTGAGTTGGCTAGCTTGTCACAGCAGAATGCTGTTCCCCTGTGACACTCAAAAAGGATGGGATGTCTGTGGGGAAAAGAGGAACTGCCAGGAGGCATGGCCTGCTGAGCTGTCTCTCTCCTAAAATATTCCATTGCCAAGAAGTAGCAGACACACCTCTTGGTGAAAATGGAACTGGGGAGGCCAGGCTGAGGGTCACACGGGGTGTTCACACTGGGTCTAGGCACACCCCAGACGTCCCTTTGTCAGAACTCTGCAAAATTATATTACATCACAACATTCGGGGAGTGGGGCATTGGGTACACCATCCAGGGACAGTCCCACTGTGCCAGGAACCCCACAGCACATGTGTCCCACAGGACAGGCTCAGGGCCCCCCAGCAGCAGTGTGAACGGCAAGCAGTAGCATATGTGTTTATTCAACTAAGGCCTGCCCAGCCTGAGCCTGGGGCTGGACCAGGGCCAGAAATACACAGCTAAATAAAACTCTGACCCTGGTCTCAAGTGGGACTAGCAGGCACTTAGAAGACTGTAAAACAAAGAGATAGAAAGCATAAGACAGATAATGTACAAAGTGTTATGGGTGATCAGAGATGGGACCAGCGGGGCTGGCATCAGGAGGCTTCGAAGGAGAGACGCCTTTGTCTGGGCCTTTGTGGATGCGCAGGGTCTGACCCGTGAGACCCCTGTTTTATGAGTCCCTGGCTGGGCACAGTGTGGAGGCAATGTGGGCCAGGAGGCCTGGGGGCCGAGGGAGGCTGTTGGAAGCATAGAGAGCCCGAGCTGGGCAGACGCAAGGACTTAGATTCGAGAGAGTTCATTCAGTGGCAGCTCAATAGAGAGACAAGAGGGGAAATCAGGTCAAGGATGCTTCTTTTACACCTTCCAGAAGGACTCCCACCACTGAGGCAAGCCCTCGTCCATTGTGCAGGCTTCCTACTTAGAAGTGGCGTTCTTAATGTTTTCTCTGTTGTGATTTTTTTTTTATACAAGGAAAATCTCAGTTCCCCGCCTCAGCTCAGGGGGTTGGTGCCCAGCACAGCTCTAAGAATAGGAGAATGCCTTGATTCTACAGAATTGGGGACGATGGATGAAGGGGCTGTAGAGAGACTTCCCGGTGACCAAGGGCAGATGCCTAAGAGCCGGCAAGCAGGCACCAAGGCTGGGCTGAGGCCAGCCTGGGTCTGCAGAACGCAGCCAATGCCCCATTTCCGACCAGACAGTGAGATCAGGGAGGCAGGCAGGAAGCCAGAAGCTGGGACCTCGCGTTCAGAGCAGCGAAACCACCAAAGAGGAGTGTGCTCCGCAAACATGGGCCTTAAGTGCAGCTGATCTGGACTTCAGCAGCTCCAACTCCAGCCTTTGGGGTTCTCGAACAGTGACTTCCTAATTGTGCTCAGGATTCGTGGGGCGTGGGGGTGGGTGGGGAGGCTGAGCAGTGGGGCTTGGGGTCCTCCTCCCCCAACCATAGCAGCTCTGTAGTGAGTTGCTTTTCAGCATGGGTATCTATGGAAACGGAACTTTGTAAAATGGAGTTCTGTGAATTTAAACAATTTGAAAACTGCTGTTAGGGAACATCCATGCTGGGAAGGTCCTTCCAGCCTTAGATGCAGAGATGCCTCGTGGATCCTCGGATTTGGCCATTTTTTTTTTTTTTTGAGTTGGAGTCTCACTCTGTCGCCCAGACTGGAGTGCAG
>NW_007258946.1:442402-541563 GCF_000164805.1 Carlito syrichta | reverse complement strand
AGAGTCTCCAAAAGACACGATGCCCCTTAGGACTTCTATTCTCCAGCCCTGACATTTCCATGTCCTCAGACAATTTCACACCAGAGGAGTACCTCCCAAGACTGTTCACCTTCTTGTGGAAGGGCCTAGAGCAGCCAGAGGTCCTCAGGTGGGGGCTGGACCCAGCCCAGCTAGACACAGGACCATGGTCACCTCTTCCCACAGTTCTTCTGGCCTCACTGCCTTGTGTTCCAGACAGGAAACAGACCAGAATGGGCAAGTGCCCAGACCCTGGCGATGCCTCCCGTGGGGCTGGAGCTCCAAACATGCAGACAGAAAGAGCTGGGAGGGCCGAGGCTTCCACCCCCACCTGAGCTCACACTGACGTGGCCCTTGCTACGTGCTGGGCTTTGTGCCACACACTTTCCATGGGATATCTCTTTTCCTCTTAGTTAACATTTATGAATACACATTTTTTTTTTTCCTAAAAAAAATAGTCAACCAGGGTCAGAGAAAGAAACAGCTACCATTTGTTGAACACTCATTCTGCAGCAGGTGCTTTTTATAGGAATTATATTGCAGATACCTCGGCACAAGTCTGTATGACAGCCCTGGGTACAATAACAGGAATTGGGGCGGAAAGGCCATCTTGAGGCTGGCCTACCAGAGCCTCAGGTGCTGGCTCAAAAGTTTGGCCTGTGTCTTGCAGGCCATGGGGGGCAGTCATGGTGGAACCTGCAGAGCTGCAAGGGGAGGCCCCCCATCAAGGGGCTATGTTGTGAACAGCCAGAGGGGGTGCTTACCAAGGACATCTATTGTAGCAGCTCATGAAGTATGTGTAGACACTAGGTGCCTGATCAATGGCTGGGCCAATGGCTGTGAGGATGCTGGGTATCCACAACCTGAGACCTCAGAGTCCCTGGCTGCTTAGAGCTACATACACACTGAGATACAGATAAGATGAGAAAAGGCCGTGGACGGTTTCTAAATCTTGCAGGGAATGCAAACCATCAGCACCATGAACACTATGATCCTCTGAATGGGGGAAGGTAGCCAGTGCTCATGAAGGCACTGACTGGGATCCCTTGCAACTATCCTCGCAGCCTGAACCTGAAGGACACGCTGGGAGCCCATGTGCTCAGGCCCCAGACTTACTCCAGTCTTGAAGGAGGGAGGAAAGAGGAGGCATTCTAGTTGTTCCACGATAACAGTCACCTTCCTGCCCCAGGCCCTGAATAGATCTGCTGCCCACCAGTTGGGATTAGAATATAAAGTGGGTTCATGGGAAACCTGTCTTTGTACACCCCAGGTCATATGTGTGACCACTGTCAGCCTCCTGGGAGGTAAGTCAGTCAACGGGTTGAAAGGGGACAGGGAGGAGGATTTGTACTCATTTTAAGAAAGAATGTCCCGACCTCAGGGCTACAAACTTGGAGAAAAGCAAGCCCAAGTGGCAGTGGGCTCCCTGGTAGGGGCAGTATTCAAGTCCACGTTAAATGATCTTGCAAGTTTGGGGCAAAATAGATTCCTACGGTAGGAGGGAGGCGGGACTCCAGGTCTAGTGGGCCTCGTTGGAATCTAAATGGGGCAACCATGCTGGTGCTCAGTAAACAGCCAGTAGGTGAGTGGGTCGGAAAGCAGGAAGGAAGGAAGGAAGGGCGTGGTCATGGCTCAGAGGGCTGAGGGGGCCTTCCTGATCTGGCTCCTGCAAAGTGTGGTGGTCAGGCACTGGGGAGAAGGGGAGACCACAAATCAGGCTGCAGAGTTCCAATCCTGCCCCATTCCTACCCGCTGTGTGACCCTGGGCACATACCTGTTCATGGTGGGGGTACTGATAACAGCTCAGAGCAGCTTGGCTGTGGCTGTGGCTAGAATGGTTTCATGATTATACTTCCCAGCTATTATTCCAAGCCTGAGCCACCCTTCCAACGAAAGTCCTGTTTTTCTAAACTTCTCCATAAAAATGTGACTTTCCCACCTCAAAGCAGGTTTTCACTGCAGTAAAATGTTTAGGGACGCCTGTCGTGAGCCCATTTGTGGAAGCCCACCCTGCATCTCGGGTGGCTGGTGAGTCTGTGTGCTGCTGTCCCGACTGATGTCTCTGACATCTCCTCCCTCCCGAGTTCCCTCAGTAGATGTCGGACCCCTCAGCAGACCCCGCGGCCCGGAATGCTTTCCTTTCTTCCCCCATTCTGATGAAGTTCCAATCCTCCCCAGAGTTCAGATTCAGACCCAGGTACTCAGAAGCTTTCCTAGACCCTGAAATGGGTCATGCTCCCCAGTTACACTTTTTTTTAGAGGCAGCATAGCACAGCAGAAAAAAAAGAGTTGGGTTTAGGAGTCAGAACTCCCAAGGCTTAAACTAGACTCTATCCCTTATTAGCCGTGTAACCTTGGGCAGGTTGCTTAACTTCTTTGTGCCTCAGTTTCTTTGGCTGTAAAATGGGGTTAATGTCCTATTTCTTGACTTATGGGTAGCTGGGCACTGTTCCAGGAGTATGTACCTTCTGTAATAGCTCATGGAGCTATATATATATATATGACTTGGACTGTTTTCTTTTTTTGTATCAATTGTGTGCTTCGATTTAAAAACTACTAAAAAATAATAGCATATACTCAAAGAGTTGCTGCACATTTAACTCAGTTAGTATAAGTTATGTGCTTAGAAGGGTGCCCAGCATGGAGTAGGGACTCTATCAGTGTTTGCTCTAGCACTTTGCCTTAGCAGCATTCTTCATAGTCAGACTCATTCTTCAACAGTGGAAGGAAAGCTGAGAGCCCCAGTTTCTGGTAGGTTGAGAAGCCTGGACATGCCCCCCTAACCCAGGTCAAAAGTGAAGTCAGTCATGTTGTCCTAAGAGGCTGTTACAACTGTCCAGCTCCAGCTGCATAGGGTCCAGCTTATGGAGTATGAAGCCACAGCAGAGATACGCCTCCATCTCCTCCTCCTTTTCCCCAGCCATGGCCAGTTTTTCAGGGGCATCCACAACATGCTGGCGGGGATACAGAAGCCCTTGGAAGCCCTCCAAGGTCACAGCCAAGGCAACTAAGAATTCTTCAGGACCTCCACCCTGCCCCCCCACCCTGACGATGCTGGAGATGACCACGCCCATGCCGGTGTCTGGTCCATGGAGGAAGAAGCTTCTTGCAGAGTGCTGTTCCCAGGAAGGTCAGTGCTCTGATGAAGACATGGGAGAGGAGCAGCATGAGAAAAAGGAAGATGAGGAAGGCAAGTGGACATAGAGGAAGGAGAGGATGTGATGGTTGCGATCGCCACAGAGCTGTGGTGTCCTGAGGAGGCAGAGGCAGGGGATAATGGTGAGGAACACCTTCCAATAACGAAGATGGAGTGGCCAATTTGGAATGTGAGGCATCTCAGTGTCTAAACGTTGACACTAAATACAGTGCTGGAGATGATGCGTCAGTGCCTCCTGTGACACACGATCCATGTGATCTGGGGTTTGGTCACTCTCATATTTTCCAAATGGAAATCGGGAGTTTGTAAGATCATGGTCCAGATTAAAATATGCAGGGGCCATAAAAGCCTCCGTCAACCTAACTTAGGTTAATGTTGGGATAACAGAGGTGCAGAGTGGGTACCAGGCTTAGAAGACATTCCACCCTGAAGACAAAGGGATTTGGTGATTTGTACCTGACAAACATGAAACAAGGCTCCCCGGTGAATTGGTTGATCAGGCTACGCGAGTCTTAGATTTGCAAGTTTAGCTCTTCCTCTATCCATTGCCTTATGTGTCTGACTGCTCCAATCAGGGGCCAAATCAGCATCCTCACTAGCAGAACACGGGGTCCAGCCGTCAAGGCACAGCCACAGTGGAGTGGTCAAGGGATGACTAGAGTTCCTGCTGGCTGGTCACAGCTCATCTTCCCTTGGTTCAAAGTGCTTTATGCTTGGGCAGTTCTTAGCATGACAGAAGGGTTGATGGTTTTCACAGAGGTAGGCAGGGTGAGAAATGTGGCTGTCAAAAGCTCCCAGAGTACTTTGGGAGGCTTGCCTGAGAGGATTGCCTGAGCCCAGGGGTTCGAGACCAGTCTGGGCAACTTGGTAAGACCTCATCTCTATAGTAAGCCAAAAAGTTAGCTTGAGCATGGTGGCACGTGCCTGTAGTTCCAGCTACTTGGAAGGCTGAGGCAAAAGGATCGCCTAAGCCCAGTAGGTTGAGGCTGCAGTGGCCATGAGTTGTGCCACTGCACTCTAGCCTAGGTGACAGAGGATTTTCTGTGAAGCAGCATCCAACTCAAAAAAAAAAAAAGCTCTTAGAGCTCATACATGGAGCTAGACCATGAGGGTTGGCACTGCTGGCTCTGCTATCCTTCAGAAAGGCCATTTCTACGAAACCTTGTTGGATACTGGGGGTGGGTGATGGCTAGTTAGTAGAGAATGCTCCATCTCCTCCTGGTCACAGCAAACCTGCCCATGACCCAGATGCTGCTGTTGCAAGAATGCAGACTCAGAACAAGGAACGAGGCAGAGGCTGCTGCAGACGTGGCACTCTTGGCCTCCTCTCAGGTAAGTGAAGGGAAGTGGAGAAACTTGGCTCTGCTGAACAGTTCTTTGCTGACTGGTAGCAGCGTCTTGCATGATGGCCCGGTCTTCCACCCAGCCTGTGTCACACTCTGCTCTCCCAAGGAGCCTTCATGGTCCTCACCCCCTGGCACTGGTGGCTCCCAAGTCATAAGCGCTTATGCCGCTGCCACAGGCCACTGAGGATTTCAAGGTTCTGATACAGCCATGGAGGGTCTTCTGATTTTCTGTGAAGCAGCATCTTCATTGGGCAGAGCTCCATGCCACCTTTACGATGATGAAGAGGAAGGTGTCTCCAGTCTGGTGGTGTTGCCTTTGCCTTGTGGCTCATTGGACTCCATGTGCCTGTTCAGCCATTTTCTGCCCTGGACACACAACAGCAGCCACAATCACACACACCGAGCATCTGTGACCCTTAGCACACAGGATACATCTTATTAAACACAGGACCTCAGTTATCCTTTTCTAGAAATCAGTGAGCCAGTTATGCCATTCTTCTTCTTCAGATGAGGACAGGAAGGCTCAGAGATGTACAGCCCCTTGCCCTAGGTCACATAGCCAGAGGAGCAGAAGAGGAGTATGAATATCCCTATTCCTCTCTGGATTAAACACTGCCTGGTTCTCATGGTTGGAGAAGATGCTGCGGGCAGGAGGAATGTTCTCCAGAGCATGGAAAGAGGGCTGGAAAGGGGAGGAGATGCCTTCCCACTGCAAGTCTCACCCCTCACCCTGGGCCCCAGGGGAACACCACCATCACCACCACTACCACCACCACTACTATGATCATCATCTTCATCCACAGCATTCCCTGGGCCGCTCCAGCCCTGGCCCTGGCAGGGAAGGACAGGAACAGGGTCTCACCAGGGGCTTGCCAGGCAGGTGGTTGAGAGTTAGAAGCAGCAGGAAGTAGGGCACCCAGTAGTGGTGGTGGGAATGAAGGAGAGGACATAGGCTTCAAAGCCAAACAGAACTGAATCCCAACTCAGCTCCTTGCCACCTGAGTGACCACAGGCAAGCTCCGTGGCCCTCTGTGTTCAGTGCTTGGTTCTATGCCTGGGCATGGCAGGTCCTTGATCAAAAGCAGCTGCTGTGATGCAGATGGGTAGAGGGTGAGCAGGGCAGTTGGACAAGCTCAGTCCCTGAGCCCCACATACTGCTCCTCAACTAGTGGTCACCAGAGGTTAAGTCACCCAAGGTCCTTCCCAAGCATCAAGCTGAGGGATGCTGGGAGCAGGCAGTTGGGGCTTAAGCCACTAGGGAGCTGCCTCTCTCACCCCTCCCCATGCTAGAACCAGTTCCCCTCAGGGCATGAATGCAGTCAATTCAGGACATAGAAGGGCAAGGAATGCTCTTTCCAGCAGGCTCAGAATCCACGGGTTCCAGATGGAACAGACACGCTCTCAAGAGGGTCTGACTACACTCTCAGAACAGACACAGTAGGAAGGTTCCAAGTAAAGATCCCCAGTGTTGAAGGGTCTGTGCTCATTCCCAGAAGCTGCTAGGCCTTGCAGAGTCAACAAAGTGGCAGAGAGGGCAAGGGCCTCGCCCAAGGTCACACAGTCACTGGCAGCAGAGTCAGAACTACAACCCAAGACTCCTGCTTCCCAAAGTGGGGCTGATATAGCTAGCAGTGACCTTGCTACAGGGGACCACTCACTCTTCACATGCTTCCCTGTGGCAGGCCCAGTGCGTACTAAGGAATAGAGTTGATGCAGCGTCTCCAGAAATCCGGTGGGAAGCTCTCAAGCAGTACTGGTCCGTCTGGATGAAGTGTCACTTACAAATGCTGTTTCAAGCATATGTGATGCCTTTCAGAGCAAGCAGGCAGCCCTGTGTCTAGAATGGACCCCAGAAGAGATGCAGGGTCATTCTAAATCAGAGGTCCCCCATCCCCGGGCCATGAACCAGTACCGGTCCATGGTCTGTTAGAAACTGGGCTGCACAGCAGGAGGTAAATGGCAGGCATGTGAGTGAAGCTTCATCGTATTTACAGCTGCTCCTCATCGCTTGCATTACTGCCTGAGCTCCACCTTATGTCAGATCAGCAACCACATTAAATTCTCATAGGAGCGTGAACCCTATTGTAAACAGGGCATGTGAGGGATCTAGGTTGCATGTTCCTCATGAGAACCTGACACCTGATGATCTGAGGTGGAGATGAGGTGGTGACATTAGTGCTGGGAAGCAGCTGCAAATACAGATTAACATTAGCAGTGAGGTTTGACTGCACAGAGACCATAATAAATCAATTGCTTGCAGACTCATATCAAAATCCCATCAAAGAGTGACGCTTGAATCATCCCAAAACCGTTTTCCCCTCCCTGGTCCATGGGAAAATTGTCTTCCACGAAACCAGCATCCGACTCCAAAAAGGTTGGGGACTGCTGTTCTAAATGGCTGAAAAGGAAACAGGTCCTGCTCACACCGACTGCAGATGTGCTTGGTGTTTGCTGAGAGTGGTGGCAGCTGTGGAAGTGTCCTCTAGCTCATGGCTTTTCACATCAGCCCTGTGAGGTAGAGAGATTCGGCCCTATTCCACACATGGGAAAACTGAGCTCAGGGAAGCACAGCAACGTGCCCTCAGCCACACAGCTGGTACATGGCACTAGATCACACCAAAGCTCAACTTACCAGGCCCACTGTCCACATTTAAACTTCTATGTTTTAAACCACCTGTGGATTTTAGGAACTATATATTCCCTGTGGGCTCAAGAGCTGGCCATCAGAGGAAGCCATTTGTCTGAAGTAAACAGAAAATAATAAAGTCAGGATAAGGAAAACAGCAGGTCCTGGAAGGAGAGCTGATGACCAACAGGCCGTGGGGGTTGGGGAAGGTCAGGGGGCCCCATGGAGAGGGAGTGTTTTGGCTTGGGCGGAGATGAAGAGAAGGAGCAGGCCCTCCAGGTGAAGGGGATGGCATGAGCAAAGGCACGGGGGCAGAAATGCCTGAGATCTACCGAGGGTGGGTTGTGCTGGGCAGAGTGAGGAACACAGGATCTAGTCAGTCATGAGTGCTAGAAGGGACCTGGGAACTAGCAAAGGCTCTCGCTGAGTCAAGCTTTGGGGCCATGTGGTAGAGTTTTAGGACCTGGGAACTAGCAAAGGCTCTCGCTAAGCTTTGGGAGTTTAAAATACAGCCAAAAATGCATGGTGTCTATAATTTGCAATAATTTTCATTTGTTCATTGCCACTGTCCCCTCCCACAGATGAGTGATGTGGCCTCTTCACATGGTGGAAAAGAGACAGTGGTCTTTTCCCCATACTTCTCCCCTCCGCCACCTCTGCCCTATCACAGGCTCCCAGGCCCTCCTTGGCTGGCCGGTTCCCACTCCAGCCAGCATCCCTCTCCTCCAAGATGCTAACGCTCTGCCAGTCTCTGGCCTTCAGCCTTGCCAGCTCTGTGGGTGGAATGATCCTCCCTCCCCACCCTAAGCCTTTGTTAACACCTGGGTCCTCTGACCTCAGATCAAACATCCTCTGAAGTGCTTCCTGAGCATCCTCTGGCCCTCTCGTTCAATGGCCTCTTGTGTGGAGCTGTCCACGGGGTGCCAAGACTGAGGCTGTAGGAGCCAGGTGAGTACGTGTTGAGCATGGATGTGTACTAAGCCCACACAGTCCTCAAAAGAACCCTATGCCCTGGTTACTCCCACTCTCCCGGCTTGCAGATGAGAAAGAGAGGCACAGAGGCCCGAGGCCACATGCCACACTCCTGACTCCCACCCATTCCTGCTTTGACCTGCCCTGCCAGCTTCCTCCAGGCTTGCAGCAACTTCAGCTCTGTGTGTCCAAACAGGCTCCAAGTTGCTTGGGCTGTACATCTTTTTTCTTTTCTTCTAAAATTGTGGTAGCATATACATTTTACCTAGAACTTACCACTTGAACCATCTGTAAGTGTACAGTTCAGTGGCATTCAGTACATTCACACTATTGTGCAACCATCACCACCATCCATCTCCAGAACATCTTCATCTTCCCAAACTGAAAATGCACCCATCAAATACATGCTCTCCATCTCCTCCCACTCCAGGCCCTGGCAGCCACCATCCTGCTTCTGTCTCTATGGATGTGATCACTCTAGGGACCTCACGTTCATGGAATCATATAGTATTTGTCTTTTTAACATTGGCTTAGTTCACTTAGCAGAATGTCCTTCCTCAAGGTTGTAGCATGTGTGGACTTCCTTGCTTTTAGAATTGGAATAATATTTCATTGTTTGACTAGATCATATTTTGTTTATCTGTTTATCCATCCATGGACACTGGGGTTGCTTCCATCGTTTCTATTGTAAATAATGCTGCTATGAACACGGATGTACACTCATCTGTTTGAATTCCTGATTTCAGTTCTTTTGGTATATACTTGGAAGGGGTATGGTTGTATCATAAGGTAAGTCTATGTTTATGTTTTTTGAAGAGCCATCATATTGTTTTCCACAGCAGCAGATTTTATATTTCCACCAGCAGTGTACAAAGTTCCAATGTCTCCACATCTTTCCCAGCACCTGTTAATTTCTATTTTTTCATTACAGCAATCCTACAGGGTGTGAAGTGGCATCTCGCTGTGGTTTTGATTTGTATTTCCCTCATGATTAGTGATGTTGAATGTCTTTTCATGTGCTGCTTGGTCACTTGTATGTCTTGTTTGGAGAAATGTCTATTCATGTCTTTTGCCCATTTTTAAAAATTGGGCTTTTGGTGGTTGTGTTGAGTTGTAGGAGTTTTTTATAAATATATATATATATATATATATATATTCTGAATAGCAATCTCTTATCATATGTACAATATGCAAATATTTTCTCCCATCCCCCATCTCTGTTGATAGTGTCCTTTGATGAACAAAAGTTTTACATTTTGATGAAGTTCAAACTTATCTATTTTTTCTTTTGTTGCCTATGCTTTGGTGTCATATACAAGAAATCACTGCCAAACGCAATGTCATAAAGTATTTCCCCTATGTTTTCTTTGAAGAGTTGTATAGTTTTAGCTCTCACCTTTAGGTCTCTGATCGATTTTGAGTTTATTTTTTTTTGCATGTGGATATTCTTCTTTTCCAATATTGTTAGACGGACTTTCTTTCCCCATTGAATGGTCTTGGTAACCCTGTTGAAAATCATTTGACCATATATGCAAGGGTTTATTTCTGGGCTCTCTGTTCTACTTCATTGATCTACATGTCTGTCTTTATGCCATTACCACACTGTTTCAATTAATGTAGCTTTGTAGTAGGTTTTGAAATCAGAAAGTGCAAGACCTAGATCTTTGTTCTTCTTTTATAAGATTGTGTTGGCTGCACAGGGTCCCTTAGTTTCTATCGGCTTGTTTACTGTAAAACCCCCAGCACCTACAATATTTGGCACACAATTAATATTTGATGAGTGAAAAGTAACCCATCTATGACATGTGTGTCACGCAATCAGCTCTGGTCCATGCCTTTAAGGAGTAACTGCCTAGGAGGAGGCAACCAGGCAAACAGCAGTGTGTCTGATGATGGAAGACACAGATCAGAGGGGCACAGGTGTGGGCAGGCTGCCTGTGGTGGAGAGGTGGGTATGCATGTGGAGGGAGATTGGGGCAGCTTCCCAGAGGGGGGAAACACTGTACAGGGCTTTGAAGAGTTTACTAAGTGGAAAATGGGGTTAGGGTACTTCGAGCAGAGGGACCGAGCATGTGATAGCACTGTGGAATGGAAGGACAAGCATTGGAAGGAACTGGCCCAGAGGTACCTTGGGGGATGTCAGGGAGTGGGGTGGTGAGGCTGAATAGGGGTGGGTAGGGAACCCAGCCTGTGGAGTCTGAAGCCTCCACTTTCTCTCAGGGGCAGCTCCAGTGGGCCTGACTCCTCCCACCCATGACAGAGGGTGCTCTGGGCATCTGGTCAGCTGACTCAGTGGTTCTTGGGAAGAAAGAGAATAAAGAGCAAAAACTAAGAATCTTGATTACATGGAATCCACAGGGCTTGGCTTTGCCACCGGGGGAAGATCCAGAGCAAGCGTCTGTCAAGGCAGTGTGAGAGCTGATCCCAGCGAGGGTTCAACATTTTTGCTGAGAGGACACCCCTGCACTGTATAGTAACGAAGTGGGTACGGTTATGTTCTCAACTTACAGAAGAAGACACTGAGTTCTGGGGAGGAACGTGCCCAGAAATCAGCAAACAGCAGCACTGGGGTTGAACCCAGACAGTCTGGCAACTGAGGCTGGCACCTGCTTCTTTCCTGGGCTTCCAAAGAGGGGGGGTGGTCTCTCAGGTTCCCCACCTACACTCTATGATTCCTCAGGAGGAATCATAGTGTTCTGGCTCCAGCAGCAGGTGGGATGCTGGAATGTGCCCTACACTGGAAGGTCAGTCCTGTGTGCAGAGCCCTGCTGGACCCCGCCCTGTCCTCACTGCAGGCTTTTCTGCTCTGTACCTGGAGCTTGACTCTCATTCAGGTGTATCCTTGTTGGACTAGAGGGAAAAGTGAGAGGCTGGGTGGGGTACCTCCTGTGCATCCTTGACCCAGTGCCAATGAGCCCGGGGAGCCGGGCTTGCTGCTTTTGGCGTGTTGTCCTGGGAAGGCTCCTTTGGTGGGGATGAATGCAAGTACAATGTCCTGTCCTTGGTGGACCCTAGACAAAGTCCCACTATATTTGCAGCAGGCCTTACTCCACTCTGGTCTCAAGTAAGGGCCTCACTTCTAGGTGTCCATCAGGAAGGAGGAGCAGACTAAAGCATATTAGCCCCTAGGAGGGGAAGGAAGAGAGCCTTGACCAGTGTGTGGGTACCCAGGGGTCACTGCTCTGCTCTTTTCTGCAGCAGCCAGATCTCACAGAGACCCTCTTCTGCTCAGTGGGGGCTCCAGCTGGCCCAAGGCCATGCCACTGCTGCCTCTTTCCAGCCCCGCCCAACCAGACCACCCTGTGTTATCTCTTAAACTAAAGGAATTCTCGGGGTTGGCCACCCCTCTGCAAGGGAGCTGAAGGCACTTTAGGTTTCCAACCTGATACCTCCATGACACCATTCTCCTGCCCTCAAGGTGGCTCCACTGGATGGCACACATATACACTTACATCTCCCTCCCTCCCTCTCTCCCTCCCTTCCTACCTCCTGTTGGCATATACCACCTCTCAGCCTGTAGCTGGCTCCTCAGGGGAAACTTTGTTCCCCTGGTCCCAATCCATTCACACTGCCACCTTCCCCTTTATCCCACAGGGCTCCTCCCTCCCCAACACTGACCATGGAGGAAGGCGCCAGTCCCCAGCTGCCTCTTTGGGGGTGCCCACCTCATTGGAAGGGTTTTACCACTCGCTACCATGGGTGCACAGACCACAGTCAACAGAGTGCTGCTACCATTAAGTGACACACTTCAGGATGATTATGGTGCTTAGAGCCTGGTCCTGAGCTCGCCAGCTAAGCAGGCTCAGAAACTTCTTAGGGGACCCCTGTAGGATTTGGGGAAGCCTGGCCACTAGATCTGCTGATGTCCTGAAGGTCTGTAGAAGCCCGTCTCCTCCTCCTCTTTTCTGGGGATGTCACTTCTTCCTTCTGAGTCAGCCTGTGCCCATCCTGGTCTGCACCGGGCGAATAGACTTTCCTTCTTAGCCCCTAAAGATTTCTCTCCGGGCTTCAGGAATAACACCAACAATGCAAAGGAGGCTCCCTTGGCCTCCAGGCCCTTGTCAGCTACTTCCATTCCTTGCCACCTTCTCTGGAGAGGCAGTGGAGGTGCCCAGCCTGTCCTTGGCTCCAGTCTCTGAAAACACTGCCTGGCCCCCTGGCTGGCCACCTTTGGACCAGTCTGCCAGCCGCGCTTGCCAGCAGGTCATAAGGCCTTCCTCAAGCCTGGTTTCTTCCTGGCTGCCTTTTTGGTGCTTGTGTCCGTCCATGTCAGCTGTCACCACATTCCTGGGAGCCTGCCCGCCCTGTACTCCTGGCCCATGCTGCCCTGCTCCAAGCCCAGACTGTCTTCTTCTGGCTGCTGGGCCCAGCACACACCTCCTGGAACTCTCCTGCCAGCTGGGCCTGTCCATTGTGGGGCTGTAGGCCACTATGGCAACAGAGACACTTGCCCATAGCACAGATTCAAAACCCTGCCTGGAGCCTAGGCCCGCTTCCTCCTTTGGTTTGATGCCTTTAACGCGCTTTCTTGGCCTCAGCTGGCTCCACTTGTCCAGAAATCTGTCTGGCCGGCTCCCAAAGGGTTCTGACCCTTTTAAACTCTTCGCTCAGTTCCTGGCTTCCCTGGTCCCCTTTCTTCTGAGCCATACTCTGTTATCTCTCTTTTTAAATTTTTATTTTGAAACAATCACAAACATAAAGAAAAGTTGCAAGTAGAGTATAATAAGTTCTTTTTTTCCTGAACCATTTGAGGGTAAGTTGCCAATCCGATGGCATCTCCTCTGAACTCATGAATATTTATTTCCCACAGCCAAGGCCACCCCAGGTCTCCCTGGCAGGATACGCTCCTCCTTGGCTCAGGCTGACTCCTGGAAGGTGTGCTCTCCTTAACCCACTTGGGTGTGGCTGCCCAACCAACTACCCTGTGTTATCTCTTAAACTAAAGGAATTCTCAGGGGTTGGTCACCCCTCTGCAAGGGAGCTGAAGGCACTTTAGGTTTCCAACCTGACACCTCCATGACACCATTCTCTGACCCTCAAGGTGGCCCCACTGGATGGCACATATATATACTTATATCTCCCTCCCTCCCTTCCTTCCTTCCTCCTGTTGTCATATACCAATTGGGGATCAATAGGCTGGCTTTCATCATCAACACATCATGTTAATGCCTCCCTGAGTCATTTTTCTTATTTGCAAAATGAGGAATTAGGATGAAATGATTTCTAGGATCCTTTTATAATAACAGCGGTCTTTTAAGTCCTTATCATGTACCAAGTGCTGTGAGTACTTACACGTGGCATCTTGGTTAATTCTCCTACCAATTCTTTGAGATATAATTATGGTACTGTTACCATCTCCATCTTACAGACGAGGAGACGGAGGCACAGAGCAGTTACATAATGTACATACCGACAGCCGTTCTGAGAGATCCAGGATTTTTACGCGGGTCTGGTTCAGAGTTTACATTCCCTGAAAAAGTGCTTGTAGAGCTGAGAGATAGCAGGAACTCACTCTTTACTTAAAGAGGCAATCATAGAAGTGAATATTGGTCATTCATGGGGGAATAAGAGGTCAACTTACTACGTGCCAAGTACATTGCACACAACCATTTCACTTAATCCTCAACAACTCTGAGATACAGGCACTGCTATTATTCTCATTTTCCTGGCAAGAAGACTGAGCTAGGGAGGTTAAATGACTTTAGTCAGTGGCAGAGCCAGGATTTGAACCCAGGTGTGTTCTTGTCACCGAGTACTAAACTAGGACATATGCCATGCTCCAAAGGCAAGTGGTGAAGATGCCACTAATTGGCTCTGATTGGCAATGGGGCTAGGAGTGAAGTGCCAGGCCCTGGGTGAGTGCTTCTCACATTTGACTCTACTTGATGTTGGCAGTCAAGTAGAGAGGCACCCAGTAGCACCGAGCAGGGCAGCCCTGTGGCCAGAGCTTTGAGTATCTGGGAGATGGGGCTGGCAGCAGGGCTAGATAAGCCTCTGGCACTGACTCATAGGGGACATCAGTGCCTCCTAGGGCTAGGCCTTCATGTTATGGACATCAAGGAGTTGCTGAGGCTGGGGATGGGTCTCCACTCACACACTGTAGCTGGGACCTCCTCCAAGAAACTCTAGACCATGGGTAGAGACTATGTCCTCACTTGTCCAGGCCTGAGGGGCCAGAGGACCCTCTGGAGACTTGGTGTTTCCTCTGTGCTCCTCCTCCCTCACCTGTGTGTGCTCAGGCAAGTCGAGGCCTAGCTCCGGGCTTCGCAGCAGGTGCCTTATCTTAAGCCAGTCTAGCTCAGGTCAGGCCCTCTGACCGCCAGAACAGGCCAGTGTGTCCTGTGAGAGAGACAGGGCTTGAAGCAGCCTGCTTGGCTCCCTCACCTGGCCTTTCCCAGAGACTCTCTCTAAGCAACATCTCCAGGTATTTAAGACTGAGTTCTACTGTTTGCAGAGCGGAGATAGCCAGTCGGCTAAAAGGAGTTGGAAAGACCCTACCCCTCACATGACAGCCAGAGACAGTTCATCCAAACCACATGACAATCATTCATTTCAGGAGAAACTGAGGCTCACAAAGAGCAAAGGAACGCCCAAGATCCCAGAGCTAGTAATGGCAGCTGGGATGTAGACCTCCAGACTCCAGAGCCCAAGTCCTTTTCCTACATTTTCCAATCACAAATGAGGAAACTGCGACCCAGAGACGAAGCAAGACTTGCCCAAAGCCTCCAGCTCCAGAGCTCACGCTGCATGACCTCCCTCCCTGTAGGAAACCCCACTTCAAACAACGTGCAAAAGGTTCCTGTGATACACAGCTAAGAAAATGTGGGGGGGGGGGCAGCTGAACCCCGCTCTGAGGCACTTTATCTGCCAACCACCCATATGTCATTTGCCACTTTAGTTTTCATTTGTATGGCCCATGGATCAATGCAATTACAGAACTGGAGTAAAAAATTCCCTCCTCTCTGATGTGCTATCTATACATGGCCATCAGCTACCTCCTCCCCCCTACCGCCTGGGCAGAAAGACCACCTCAGTCCAGAGAAAATCAGAGTCACACTGGTGGAGGGAAGGAGAGGGGAAGAAGAGGGAAGGAAGGAAAGAACAAAGAAAAAGAAAGGAAAAGTCACCTTTGTTAAGCACTTCCTGTATACCAGACCTGGGATAAGGAAGCCAGTGTGATCTTATTATTTGGTTCCCATAAGGATCCTGTAAATAGATACTATTATATATTTCAGGGAAGAAACTGAGGTTCACAGAACAAAGGAACTGGCCAGTAATTACTGGAGGTGGGGCTAGAATCTAACTCAGTCTCCTTCCAAAGATCAGAGACTTTCCAGAGCACTGTTACTTTCCCACATGTGCCTAGAGTCCTAGAACTTCAGGGAGATGCCTCTAGGGCCATGGGGGATGTGGGGGTGGGGGAGGGGTGTTGAGAGTGCGACTTTCCTTGAAGAGATCTTTGGAAGAATGGTTTTCAGCGGCTAAAAGATATTTGAAAAACACCCTACCAGTAGTCTTTTGTTGAAGATGGAGAAAACTTTCTTCCTTTTCTCTTTTTTTATTTTCCTCCCTTCCTTTCTCCTTCCTTTCTTCTTCATGTAATAAACCCACAAGGAAGAGCAGTGTGGGAGAGGAGACTAACAATATAATTTTGGAAGCTGAAAAGAGATGAATGGGTAACTACAGGCTTTGCAGACCCGACAAAACAGAATCCCAAGTCTGTAGCAGGGACAGCTGAGAGCCAAGCTGACTTACATCGCAGGATCCTTCAAGGACTCTGCAGGTGGGGCAGAGAGGAACAGAGGGAAGGAACTCTGGAGGAGAGAAAAACAGAGAACAGGACATCATCACAGAATTCAAGAAAATTCCTTAAAGTAGAAGTCCCAGAGTTACCAGATTAAAAGAGCCACTGAGTAACACTGACCCACATACCAAGACCCATCACTGTGAAATTTCACACTCTCAGGAAGAGAAGACCCTGAGACTGAAACAGAGAATGAGACACGAGTCAAAATGGCTTTGGAAACCTTAATAGCAATCCAGAAAGCTAGAAGGCAGTGGAGCAATGTGTTCACAACTCTGAAGGAAAATGATTCCCAACCCAGAACTCTACATACCAATCAACTACAAAACAGAATGCGGACATTTCCAGTGTTTTCAGATACACAAAGGTTCAAAAGACTCTCCTCTCACGCACCCACTCTGATGATCACACTGAAGGATGGTCTGAAATGAGGATGCAGACCAAGGAAAAGGAAAACTCAAGGTTCTAGAAAGAGAAGACCCAAGTCAGGAGGCAAAGGGGATCTCCAGGGTAGGGTGGAGGGAGACCTCTGCATGGCAGCCACACCATGCAGAGGGAGGCACCAGGGTTGCCAGGAACCACCAGACAATGCGGGGAACCTCTGTCTCAGCGAGAGGAAAGTCTTGAAGGGAGATTTGGGTGAGCGAATAATTTGGGGCTGAAATATACAGAAAACCAAGTAAAGTTCACACACACACATATACGTGCACACACACAATTATTCTCCACCGTGAAAAAACAGGAAAGAAAACAACCTCAGTTCATTTTATGACAAGGCTGTGGATGCCCAAGGACTCTAATGAGGGGATGGGAGGATGAGTAGGGGTGATGGGGGGAAAAGTTCTGGAGACAACAGATGATGCCTGGGGTGGAAGAGTCATGGAGTGGCAACCCAAGCTCCTTATTTAGAGACACAGAAGTAAACCAAGATAATCAGCTACAAGAGATGAAAGTTACTGCTCCTGGGGGTGGGGGTGGGGAGAAACATGGGGCAAAGAAGAAGAGTGCTGCTATTCTCCATAACATAATTTACGGAAATATTTGACTCTTTAAGCTCCTTGCTTGTGTAACTTTGAGAAAAATAACCAAGAGAGACAGAACACCACAGTTCTCTAAGAAGTTGCTTCTCCCACAGGAGAGACAGGGAGGACCCAGCTTCTTCCAGGGAGCCCAGCCTGATACCCCAGAACAGAAGGGAGGCCGGGACCCAAGCAGACGCAGCCCAGGCCCGGGGGATGCCACATCCTTGCTGTAGCTACAGGTCTCAGGGGCCACCGCATGCTGACTTGACCCCTTACCCAGGAACCCAAGGCAGTCCCTGCAATGAAAAATAGATTCTCCTTTAAGTTGTAATAGAATGCAAGAGGTCTTCTCTGACTGGGCTTGGGGCTCTGGAGGGCTCTGGCCTTGGAACACTCAGACACTTGGTCTGCCTGATGATCAATATGTCTATTTGCTTCCCATTTCACTTTTTCTTTTCCTTTTCTTTTTAATTATCCACAACTTGGGTTCACAGTAACATCATAGGCTCTCTCCAATGCCTGGAGTGAGCGTTCCCTCAGAAATCCTTCGAGTACTCTGAGGAAAGACAGCAGGCCAGTACAGAGTCCACCAGGCCAGACTAACAGTTGTTTTTATCTAGGGATCGCCTTTACAAAGAAAAAACCTTCCCAAGAATCTGAGAGGTTTCCTGGGAACAGAAAATTGTCTCCTCTTGTTTTCAAAAAAAGCCCTCTGCAAATCCACTGTGGGTAAAGACCTGGGGCACACAGGTGAGCTGGGATGGTGCAAAGAGGCCCAGACTGGGGCTGAAAGACCCCTCCCTGCTTTTTAACTGTCTTCCTTTCCTCTTGTCTCTCCAGGGAAGTGTCTCCTTCTCATCAATGCACGTCCCCTTCCCTAGGGCTTGGCTCCTGTACCCTGCCTCTCCTGTCTCTGGCATCATCAGCTGTCCCTGCTATAAATAATTCCATGCAACATACACGTGTGGGGATCAAAAACTTGTCTGCTCCATCCCACATTCCCTCCCTGCTTTTGCCGCTTCCTTCCATAGCTGGCCTCTCAGGACAGGACTTACACTCACCATCTCCGCTTTCCATTTCAGCCATGCCATCGAGATGCCATCGCTACAGAAAAAGCTCCCATCAGCATCACCAGCGACTCTCACAGGGCCCGATCTAGTGGACACTTGCCTATCCTCACTGGCCTGAGCCTCTGAGTAGCATTACTGGGCACTCCCTCCTTCTCGAACACTCTCTACTCTTGGCCTCTAGGACTCCACACTTGGCTGGGTCTCCTCCTCCTGCTTCTCTACCTGTTCTGGAAATGCTGGTGTGTCCCAGCCTAAGTCCTGAAGACCCTTTTCTCTTCTCTCTTCTCCATCTCTCCACGGGTGTCCCCACCTTGTCCTGTAGCCCTAACCCACATCTCTATATAATACACCACAGTGTATTTCCACCTCAGGTCTCTCCTCTGAGTACCAGACCCATCTACCCAATTGCCAAACGCTTCCCTGAATGTTTTCACATGGACTAGTACCTCAAATTCCACATGTCCACCAAGTTTCCATCTCCCTTTCTCAGACCTGTTTCTTCTTCCCCTTCCCCATCCCTCCTCATCTCATGAATGGAGCAGTTTTAGCATTACATGTCCAGCAATTACTTGAACAAGAAATGTGGTAGTCTAGCCTACTTTCTCACCCCCATGTTTCTCAGAAGTCCTGTCACTTCTTCCTCCATCTTCACTGCCATATCCTGGTCTAAGTCACTGATTTAGACTCTCAGGGCTGCTGTCCCCACTGCCAGATAACTGCCACCTCCTTCCTAGATTCTGGGTCATATTCCCAGGAGAGATACAGCTACAGGATTTGGGGGCATAAATAAAAAAAGGACAAATGAGCGTGGGCTCCTATGTTGAGGGTTAGACACTTGGCTCCCTGTCTCATGGGGCCATGCTCAGAGATGCATGACTCCATTTCCGAAGAGAAGCCTAAGAACTAGAGAGAGATCAAGGCACTGAGTCTCGGGAGGAAGGCAGGACCCTGATAGCCTGGCCTCACCCCAGGAGAAGAGAAACCCTCATCCAGAGGTGGGGAGCCCAGGACCCATCATCTTGGGCTCCTAGAACACAAAGGCTCTCCTCAGAGCATGCCCTAGCCTGGGAGCTGGCAGCCCACAAGTCAGCCATTTTGGACATCATATATTTCATTTTTATAAGCAACAGACCTTGGCTCCCAGTTCCAGATACCTACCCCATAGCAGAGACCACCTGGCTTCAACTTCCCCAGACCAAGCCTGACTTTGGGCTGATGGCTGGGTCCTACCTGGCCTGGTCTAGTTCTGACTGTGTCCTTGCTCCTTCCTGAGACCCAGAGTCTCACTCCTGCTCTCATATTCTGAGAGCTGCTGAGTTTGGTGATCCGTCCCCTCACCCAGGGTCTCAGTCAATCTTGATCATGTTGGAGGAAGATTCCTTCATTTAATACATATCTTTCAGCACTGCCAATGTGCCAGGTATTAGGGATACCACAATGAGTGAAACGTAGTTCCTGCCCTCTTGCAGAGCTTACAATCTGGCAGAGGAAACGGAAACACAGTAGTAAGTACACAGAGGAAACAAAGCAGGGAAGGGAAGGGGGTAAGAAATGCCAGAGGAGGGTGAAAGTTCATAGTGGGTGGTCTGGGGATGCTTCACTGAAGGGTGACTGAGGGGGCCATGGGGCTGTCTGGAAAAAGTGCTTCAGTCAAGGGTGCAAGTGCAAAGACCCTGGGGCAGAAGCATGACTGAAGCCCAGGGAGCAGAGCAGAGTGGTATGCAGCGCTTAGGGAGGAGCTGGGGCTAGAACTTGCAGGCCCTGCAAGGGTTTAGGACACACAGCAGGAGTGACAGGGTGTGCAGACACTGACGGGACCACTAGTGGTTGGCTTGAGAACACACCACAGTGGGGAAGGTGGGAGCAGGAGATTGCAGGAGGGCACTGATCATCCAGATGACCGCTAGCAGCGGTTTGCCCCAGAGGTGGGAAAAAACGGGCAGATTCTGGTCATGGTTTCAAGGTCAAGCTGGCAGCACTGGCTAATGATGTGAGACAGAGTGGTGCTGGGCCCAAGCATCTAGAAATATGAAGTTTGCCTGTGCAGAATGTTCATCTGGCTTAACCAAATGAGTGATTTTGCATCTCTCCTTCAAAAGATACCTCTCCCCCCTTGACCATGGAAAAGACTTTGAAGAACCGTATGGCAAGTGTGGGGGACAGAGAGTCCGCCTGTCTGGCCACACATTTCTTACCCTCCACACTACCAATCCTTCCTTTTGTCCCAGTTTGGGTTTTTAGTGTGGCTTACTGAGTTTATTATTTACACCTATCCAAAAGACTCCAGCTTGTTACCATCTACTCAGCTCATAATTTAATTAATTTGTTCCCCAATAAATACATGGAGGTAACAAATATTCCCAATGACACTATTTTAAATCTGGAGTTCACAGCAAGATGGGACTACATAGAACTGATGTTTAGGCTGAAAATAGGCTCCACTTCAAGCTTCAAAGTCCAAGAAGAAATGGATTTATACAAACTATTAGAAAAGAAAATAATCTTTAAATTTTTTAAAAACTAAAACAATCTTCGCCAAGCTATTATCTGATAAAACACACATACTTTTAAAAATACAGATACGTCATCAAAAACACATGTTGGGTACACTGCATTAACTCTTATGTTTTGAACAAAAACTCAGCTATTGGCAACAAAAATACATGAGATAGAAAAGTACAACTGTCAAAAATATAAAATCCCTTCAAGTGGAACAATACTGAATCAGGTAAACTTTACAAACAACTTCTTGGAGGAATGCCAAGGAGTCGGGGTCACAGTTCTTTAGCATTTACTGTGCTGTGCACTAAGGGGGAGTTAATGGGATGTGCAAGCGGACTGCCCCTTGGTACATAGCTGGATGCATGACACAGAGCCCGGGGGAGGAGTCCACGGAGACAGGAGTCATCAGTCTGTGGACAGCATGCAGATGACCTGGGGGTGAGTTTAGAGGAAGAGAGGGAGCCAGGACCTGGCCACGCGGGGCCCTGCTGTTTATCAGGAGCTGATAGGAACCACCGAAGATGGTGCAGCTGGCCATGGCAGAGGAGGATCGAGAAAGAGTGGGCCAAGCCCTGCAAGGATGAACTGCATCAAATACTGCTGGCAGATTAGGAAAGAATGAGGGCCGCCACTGACTTCTGCAAGGTGGAGGTCAATGTTGTCTCTGCTAAGAGCAGCTTCTGAAGTGTGAGGAGTCCAGAGGCCCAGCTGGAGTGGGCTTGAGAGCAGATGGGAGGAAGGTGAGCACCACAGTCAACTCCTTATGGAGTTTTTTTCTTAAAGAAAAGGGAAAAATCTGGCCACAGGGCCCTTTGACCAAAGGTGTGTTTTTAAGGTGGCGACTTAAGCTGGATATGCTCACCTGATTGGCTGGAGCAAGGCACAGGGTCGGTGGGAGGGATGGGAGAAAATACCCTCCCAGAGGAGGTGCAGCAGCTGCATCTATAGCAAACAGGGTCTGGCAGGGGCTGCCTCTGCTCAAGGCCTGATGGCTGGGGGGCAGCCAGGCCCATGAGTCACCCTATCCCATCTGCACTGGCCCAACTAGCAACTTGGTTTCTGCTCTACTGCCCTGTCCTCCTTTCACACTTTGGCTAGGCTGTCCTGCTGAACCCGAGCCAGCCCTTGCCCTGTGTGTGACCATCTTTCTGAGTCCCCCACCTCAGTTGGATCTGGCCTCCTGGGATCTCATTTGGACCTAAGACCCGACAACCCACCCGTGACTGGACTTGGACATCAGTCTCGGCAGCCAGGTAGTTCCTATCAGCTCCAATCTCCCCCTTTTCCGTGACAATCCACTGGGCTGAGTTCCCAGCTTCCCTTGTAACAAGTGAACTTGAGTTAGGACAATATAGTCATTACCCTCAAGGAACAATATAACTTTGTGTGTGTGAAAACAACCCTGCTTGACAAAAGAGTCCTTCTCCACCACCAAGGCAAATGCATGGGTGCTGAGTGAGAGAGCCAGTGCATTCCTGAGGGGCACTCCCAGAGGGCTGCCTGGAAAATGCAGGCTCTGTTCAGATGCGGAAGTGATGGGGAATGCAGAGGAGGCTGTGTGCCAGGAGACTAGGGTAATAAATAGGAATGGGCACATAGTGTGAGTGTAGCATTACCCAAAGACCTGAGTCAAGAAGGGACCAGAGGGCAGATGGGGATGAATTTGAGCACCAGTACTATGACAGAAGTAACACAAAGAGCTCCAGAGTGTGGAGGGGACTAGGAGGCTCGTTGGAGGAGGCTGGGCAGGATCTGGTAATGGGCAGGGCCCAGCAGACAGCAGAGGGTAAAAGAAAACAGGAGTGGTCAGACTGTGGGGCCAGGACTGATAGGCTGTTTAAACTGGCTCCTGCAGGTGAGGCAGCCACAGAAGGCTCTGGAGTGGAGGCATGACACAGGCAGAACCATGTTTAAAGACATGCAATGGCACCAACGTTGGAGGGCTAGAGAGAGGGCAGCCAGAGCAGTGGCAGAGGGAGTAAAGAGAGACCCCTCCGAGCCACTGACTACTTCATACAGACACTAGAATTTGGGGACCAGTTGGAAGAGTGAGGAGAGGGCATCCAAGATAGCACTGAGGTTCTGAGTGTGAAGGTCTGGGTGGGTCATCTGTGACCTGAATGCAAAGGAGATGCTGCCAGGGGAAGTGGAGGGCTTGGCTGGCATATGCTGAGTTTGAGGGGCCATGGGTCTCCCAGACAAAGATGCCCAGGAAGCATCAAAACCAATGTCTAGGCTGGGTTTGTAATCCCAGCACTCTCAGAGGCTGAGGTAGAGGCTGAGATGGGAGAGTTGCTTGAACCCAGGAGTTCAAAAACAGCTTAGACAACATAGAGAGACCTTGTCTCTACAAAAAAAAAAAACAAACAAAAAAACCCCGAAATTAGCTGGGTGTGGTGGCATGTGCCTGTAGATCCAGCTACTTGGGAGGCTGAGGCAGAAGGATTGCCTGAGCTCAGAAGGTTAAGTCTGGAGTGAGCCATGATCGTGCCACTGCATTACAGTCTGGGTGACAGAGTGAGACCCCAACTCAAATAATAATAATAACAATAATAATAATAAAAAGTTCACACTTCAGAGGTGAGCTCCTAGCTAGGGACCTAGATGTAGTGACCTTGACACAGAGATGAGCTGAGGCCAAGGAAATGGATAACATCAGCAAGGAGAACACTTATGGCAAGAAGAAGAAATGGGTCTCTTGACCAGAACCCTGAGCTGCCAAAACACCAGGGCTGCTGACCAGTAGGCTGGTCAGCAGTTGTTAGAGTCTCACCCAACCTTCCTGGCCTGCCTCCACCCACTCCAGGGAGCTCTCTTCCACTCCAGCCTCCAAAAGGCTGATCTTGTAGTGGATTCAGAGAACCCAGTTCACTACAGATACTTCTCAAAGGTGTACTGGAGTGAAACACGGACATTCATTGTGTTTAAATAAATAAATAAAAATAAATAAACAAGAAGAGCTGAGTCTAAGGCAAAACCCTAGCATGCCTGCAGATGGATCTGTTCCTGAACAGCCAGAAATATCTAGTCAGTGTTTCTGGGTGGGGGGCAACCTTGGAAATCTGGGGGGACAAGGGTTGCATGGCTGGTTGAATGGATGGTCTACATCCCTGGGTCCATCCATGAAATGCCAGAGATGCCCCCAGTTATGTAAAAAATACAAACGCCCTTCCTGAGAGAGCCATGAATATAGAGGGATCACCAGAAGGGATGGGGGGAGCCACGGCAGGAACCCAGATGGGACAGCCAGATGGAGGGAGAAAAGGACCTTACTGGTGACACTATGTAAACCCCCTATGTGCTCAAACTGTATGTGACAGGTTAAAAGAAGACGATTTAAAAGAACGAGAATATTTTCCATAGCTGGTGGAACAGAGTGAGATTACCTGGAGGGAGTAAAGGGGCTGGATATACTAGTGGGAAAATGCATCCATGCCTGCTTGATGAGCACCTTTACCTAGGACCTCACAGGGTCCTTTGAAAATTCTGCAAGACATGCTCTCATAACCCTTATAGACAAGGAAACTGAGTGTTGAGAGATGGGGATGGGGTGGAACAGAGGTAAGTGCTCAGGGGCAGGGATGACAGACCTCATCAGAGGAGACTCTGAAACACAGCAGGTGGGACTAAGTGATCATCTGGAAGGGACAGTGAGGAGGAGTGGAGACTGGTGTCTGGGCTGCAGAAAGAGGAGGAGAGGACTTGGGGGTGATCTCTCCCCTTTCAGCTCAACTGATTCATCACGAGGAACCAGATATACATGAATCAACATGGCTATGCCTCAAAAACATTGCTGAGGAAACATAACAAATTGCATGTGTAGGCAGACCGCGTAGCACAGACGTCCAGTAAGTAGCTGGACATGGGGAGGCTCTGGCCAGCTGCCTTTCTGGAGGCTGGGGCTTCCCAGGGAGCGAGGGTGGGAGGAGATGGTCTTATTGAACTGGGCCCCAGTCTGGAGGCGCCTGCTCTCAGGGCAGAAGCACACCTCTTGTGCACACAGAATGCTGCTGGGGAAGCTCCTCGGACAGCAGCAAACTCTCAGCCCCCCTCAGAGCCCCAACACAGTCTCTGAAGCAGGGGCAGGAAGAGCAGGCATAGTGAGCAGGCGGCAATCCTGGGATCAAGCCCTCGTGGCCTCTGAAGGACCCAGTGGCATGAGGACACAGAGACACACGAGGGCGCTCTAACCAAACAGCAGGAGAGGAAATGTCCGGGCCCCAAAAGAAAAGGGGGTTGGTGTTTGAAAGACCTTTGGTCCCGTGTTTCCCAATGGAGCCGCTACTAGTATTTTAAGCAGCGTGTTTCAGGGACGTTTTCCACCCTCAACCCCCTCCCCACCGTTGTGAAATCCCTGCTCCCCATGTTTCCAAACACCCTTCTCCCAAGAGGCCCTGCCAGTCAGTGGCGTCCGAGGATGCCAACTAGTGGCTGTGGGGAGCGTGGCAGTCTCTGCTGTCCCCCAACCTTAGGGAGGACTTCTGGCCCCTTCCCCTGCTTTTGACCCTGTGAGTCAGGCACTTGCAGGTGTGGAGAATAGGAGGCCCCCAGCGACAGCCTGTGTTGGCCGTGGCTCCTGGGGACTGTTCTCCTTATGAGGTACTTTTTTCTCCTAGTCATTGTCCTTCAGGACTAGGCAGGACTGGACCACCCCGGTCACACCAGTGACACAGACACAGGACCCTGAGACAGACGCCACAGGACCTGCTCACAGACACCCAAATCCCAGGGAGCAAACACGTGGCCACACAGAACACAGCTGGCACAAAACTTCCACAAAGCACATCTGAAACAAGGCACCCTTCCAGAGCCCAGAGGGTCCCCACAGTTGTGAGTTCTGAGATATCTAGACCTTTGGATTCCCAGAGGCAAGCATCACAGGTGAATAACTAGAAACAACATTCAAAATATTCACAACCAAAGAGCTCTGGGCCCCAGCCAGTCAGAACAGGGACCAGTGTAAACAGCTGGTGCCTGCAGGGTGTGCTCAGCCCTGCAAACAGCCTAGTCAGCAGAGCCCAAGTGCCCTGTAGGAACCCAGGCATGCCAAGATGGCCTTTGGCATGGCAGAAGTGACTTTTTGGGAATATACGCCAAGGGAAATGGTAGTCAGCATTTGCTGGGAGACTCACCATCAACCCAATGCAGGGACTAGAAACCCGGCTAGGATCTGAGGAAATAAAGGGCTGGAAAGAGACCCAGACCCCTCTAGGTCCTCAACAAATATTCATCATCACCCATCCCACCAAGGAGCCCCCGGTGCTCTTAAACAGAGGGGCTGAGAGTCCCACGAAGGTGGTGTCTGCAGAAAGACACTGCCAGGGCGGGGCCACAGGGCACCCGCCCTGCCAACTGCACTGCTAGCCGCCTGTGAACACAGATGGGCACTGGCCCTGATTCGGCGGGAAGCAGACCATGAAAACCAAATGTGATTCTTACCCTCCTTCGAAGATTTTGATCCTCGCTGGCTCGCCTCTCTGGGAGGTAGGAGCGTCTTCCTCCAGCTCCCCTCTCCTTTCTTCTTCCTTCTCCACTCTAGCTAGATCTTTCTGGCCTTCCGGGGAAACCAGCGAAGGGAGGTGAACCTGGCCCAACGCAGGAACAACAATATCATTGCTGGTTAAATGTTCATCCTCAGCTAGGGATGTCTAGCTGATACCTACAGGCACTGCACACACACACACACACACACACACACACACACACAGGCAACCTTTAACCCACCTCACAGAATTAAGGAAAGTGATCATCCCCAGGAGAAGTCCCTGATCCACGGCCACATGGTTAGTTGGCAACAAAGCTGGGACTCTAAAGGGCTCTTCTCACAAGACCTGTGCTTGGTTTTTGTCATTCACACTAGTCTGGGATCTCCTGGGGATGGGTTCTCATTTGGTCTTCTTGGTCACCCCAGCACCCCCAAACAGCACCAGCCTCAGAGAAGATGCTTAAAGAATGCTGATCAAATAAAGACTCCACTCTGACTGTGGAGATTAACAGGTGCAACTCTCGTGTATAGATCAGAAAGCCAAGGTCACCCAGCAAGTTAAGGGCAGCTTAACTTCCTGCTTCCAGGATCCTGGCCCTCCTGTGCTGGACCCAAAGGCTGGGAGCCGGGCTGAGGGCCCCCACCAGCAGGACTCCTAGAGACAGATACTGAAAGGCCTGGGGTGAGGGGTGGCATTGACCTTGTGTTTCCTGGACATCTTCCTCTACCCCAAGAGCATGTCTTCTAAACCCTCTAGTGGTGGAAGGGTGAGTACACCCCTGAGTGGAGAGCAGCAATACTGTGTAGGGAGCTGGGGTAAGCAGTGTCTCATCCTACTTCATGCTACTACCATTATGGTCATGAGAAATCATAATGTTTCCAGCCAGGGGAAAACCCACCATGTTTTCTGGTGCTGGGACAATCTAAGAACCACAGTCCTCTGTTCCAGTCACCACATCTGCTCCTACAAGGACACTGTAGGACTGGATGGAAAGAGACCTGGTTGTCAGTCAGGTCATCAGAATTCCAGCACCAGATAGGCCACTGCATGCTGAGCTGCCTTTGGGTGGATGACTTTGCCTCTCTGGGCCACAGAGTCTGAGGGGATTTAGATCCATTCCAGGGCCAACTTCTATGGCTCAAATATTGCTTCAGAATTGGAGGTGGGGAGTGGAAACAAAGACTCTGGACTGCCACTCTGGCAGAAGGCAGCTGGTTTTCTGCAATACCTGTGGGTTTCCAGAGCATGTTGTTTCCACTCCCAGTCTAGCCTGCAATCTAGACGGTCCATGGAATGACCAAGGGGCCTTCCATAGACAGATGGACCTCCTCTCTCTCACAGCCTGCTGTACTGTCTGGGTCAGGCATGGGGAGGCTGGCTTGGATGGCAGTGCACCACCACCTTACCAGGAAACACAGTGTTGGGATTAAGCAGAGGCCCAGGGCTCCATTTCGGCTTTTAGGAATAATAATATGAAAAGTATAGCTAAAAATATTTACTGAATGTCAAAGTACCACTCACTTGTTCTAGGCACACTTGGCATATTTTAACACATTTAATGATCTCTGCTGTCCTATGAGCTAGGTATGATTATTTTCCCTATTTTACAGATGAAGAAACCAAAGCATGGAGAGAGTAAGTTACTGGTCCAAGGTCCCATGGCTAGCAGTGGGATTTAAACCTGGCAACTTGGCACCTGAATTTTTGTTCTTAATCTTTTTGTGACAGAGCTGTGTGGTTGTCAAAATGATCCCCAAGGAGAAAAAAAGGAAGGAGAAACTTGGGGAAGGAATATGGCTGCAAAGTGGACTCTTAAACAAGTTTGGGTTTCTCTGGGGATTATGCATAGAAAAAAATATCTATGACCAAACTCAAGCATGATAGAGTGGCCTAGAATTGCATAAAGAGGGTTAGGAAGAGCTTCAAAATGCTTAGGTGGCTCTAAGGACTCTTTTCAGAACTACTAACAGATAATGGAAGCTATAAGATGATAAATGTCAGGTCAGTATAATAAAGTACTTTCTTAAAGCACTATCCAAAGATGGGTTGGGTTTTACCATGTGGTGGTGAGCTTCCCATCACTGGAGATATGTAAGCAGAGGCCAGAGAGAGAGAGGTATAGTTATAGAAAGGTCTCAAGTCATAGACTTTGCAGTTACATCAACGTACCAGACTGATGCACTGCTGGCAGGAAACATGCCAGTGACATAGAAGCAGACAGAATATTCCAAGAAAAGTTTGAAAGTTTCAGCTCATTTTGGAGAAGGGGCATCATAAAGAAATAATTGTCAAATCCAAGTAAGCCAAGTTAACACTTCCTTTTTCTTAAATAGTCTGTGCATTTTTCAGTTATTAAAAAATAAAGGCAGGCTAGATAATCCAAAAAGGCCTTTAGAGTGAGATACACTTTTGAATACAGGCTCTGCCGTTTACTGTGTGGCCTTGCACAAGTTACTTGACCTCTGTGTTTTGGTTTCCTCATCCGTAAAATGGTGATATTGCATCCTAACTCTCAAGGTGGTTGTAAGCATAAAAGTAAAGTACTTGACACATAGTAGGTACCCCAAAAATTATAAGTATGAATATAATCACAATGGTATCTTGGAAGTGACCACAGCTAGTAAGAGTCACTGGCGAGTGAATTAGTATGATGTTTATGGCAAAAGTGAAAATCTTGGTCAGGGATGTCTGCAGACTGGCAGAGACATCTAGAGCATAAATCTGGAAAACAGCTCTGTTAAGAATATCCAGCTAAGCTAAGGATAAATTCGATGCATGAAACTTACTAAATGACAAAAAGGAAGATATGAATATATGAGAGGTTATAGAACTATTTTGTTCACTTACCTACAATATGGTTTAGTTTAGGGAATTTATGCCTGATTTGGTCAGGAGTTTCTGGTCTGAATTCACACTAATAAGCATCTTTACATTTGCAGTCACATTTTATGGTGTTCTTTAATCAGATAATTAAAAGAAGAAAAATAGACTCTTTGAAGTCAGACAGGTCTGCATTCAAATTCTGGGTCTGTCCAACGTTTGCCATGTGACCTTGACTTCTCTCAGCCTCTGATCCTCAGTTTCCTCATTCATAGAATGGAGATGGTAATGCTACTCTACAGGTGGGGGTAAGCACTGACTGGATTTCAAGGGTCTAGCACACTGTGAAGTTGCTTAGTAAACACGATCAATCATTTTTCCACAAATGCCAAGTCAGCATGACACATCCTGAACTGAATCCCTAGGCTGGCCTTGTCAGGATACGAAGGCATCTTTTGCCTGAAGTAGATTTGCAATGGTCCCATTTCAAACTTGCTGAACTTTCAGGGGGCAGTTCATTTCATAGCTCCTGATGTAGTTTCAGGTCAGCAGTAATGAAGGATAAATGGGAGCCCTTAGCAAGGACTTGCTGCTAATATTTAGCATCGATGGGTCAGACTGTGAGTGATACTGACATCTACTGGTAAAGAGGGATACTGCAGTTCAGCTCTATTTGCTATCCTACTCACAGACAAGAAAGAAGGAATATTTCAGGAACTGTTTGAGTAAAATTCCAGAATCTCTGGAAGTGGGAAGATTTCAAGATACTAGATAATGAAAACAGCAGATATGTAGAAAATAAGGAAAGCAGGAAAAGACTAACATGACAAGGGAGAACCATATAATGAAGGAGAGTATAAAGTTCTAAAATTACTATAGGCATCCCAGTTGGCAAACTTCTCTAATTCAGTCATTTGGGGAAATGATTTTTTTCTTTTGGTAAGATTGTATTTTTGATTTTACAATTAGGCTCAAGGGAAAGTAGGGTCACTGTATTGCTAACTTTATTGAAATGAATCTATTCCAATGATGTGAGGGACACACTGACAAAGAAACTCAATAAACACGTTTCCTTATAAAGTGACTAGTCACTGCTGCCAGAGAGGAAATCTGCCACTCATCTGGCTCTAGTTCTGCAGATGGAACCTAAGGAGACAGTGGCCTTAAAAGCTCAACAAGGACTTTAAAAATCAATGGTGAGAATAAACACAAGGTTGAACTTACCTCTGTCATGCGGGGCTTGCGGGAACTGGATGGCACAAGCCTTCCTGCCTCAGGATGCGGAGCTGTGGCCATGGTGTATGTCTCTTTGCTCACTTTCTGCTTAGACCTCAGGAGGGACAAAGCAGCTTTAGTGGAGACCCCCGGAAGGTTGGGGTTGTACAAACTTATGCACCAACCAGCGTAAACAGAGGACCTCCTATCTGCATGCTGGATGTGATTTGGCTTAATGTAGTTTAAATAGCACCAACTGACATTAGTGGTTGTGTGGAGGCTGGGGAACTGCAGTACCTTCTTTGAGTCCGTACCTTCTTGTGACTTGGCTGGTCTGGAGGACGTTTCTGACAGAGGCAGAGAGCTGGGAGGTGCTAGGGGAGGGAGGTCAGGTTGTTCCTTGGAGTCTTCTTTCTTCACACTCAGTGGGAGCATCCCTCTTCGGTGAGGCTTGCAAGATGGCTGGGCATATTCCTTCAAAGCTTCTGAGCCTGGGGCTGTCCCATGGGGCAATGTGGGCTGAGGAAGGGGAGGAATTTCCGTGGGGTCAGATGGATCTGAGGGCAGGCTGGACAGCATTTCTAGCTCCCTCCTACCCTGGTCCTGGCTGCCTAAGTGGGATTTCTCTGGCTTCTTCCCATCCTCGGGGCTGGTAAGCACCACACTGCACGGTTTTACCAGCTCAAGTTTTTCATCTGCCTTAGAAGCCTCCTCCTCCTTCACCCTTTTTTGCTGCTGGGTTTCCATGGTAAGTTCAAGGCTGCCAGCTGGTGAAAGGACACGTTTGCTCCCCCCTGCTGTTGATGAACTTCCCTCCAGGCTCAAAACACTCTCTGATGACAGGGAAGTGCCCTTCCGTTCAGGTAGTGTCACAGGCACTCTCAGGTATGGAGTTGGGAAAGCTCGGCTTTGCTCTTCACTTAATCCAGATGGTCCAGGCCCAGCCTCATGCACATCTGCCCCACACACAGTCATCCCTTTGGATGGGGACTCCTCAAACTTGGGAAGAGCCACAGTTGGTGAGCTGCCTTGGGACTGCGTGACCAAGATCTGGGATAGGGTGGTGTACATCGCACTTCCATAGGACGGCATGTTGGTCTGGACACGAACAGGCACAACCAGGGACACCATGGTGTCTGGACAGGCAGGCAGGGTCAGCGGAGGTGCTGATGTGGGTGCTGAGGAGCTGGCTGGGGGAACCACAGGGGGCAGCTGGATGTCGCTGCTATACTCTGTGCTGGAGGAGAGGCCGGTACTTCCTGTTGCCAGTGGGGTCAGGCTGGTTTTGACTGGGGGCAGATGGCTTTCCACACTGCCAGGGTGCTGAAGCTCAAACTGAGATTGCAGAGGCAGGAAAAACCCAGGAGAGAGTGCTGAGGAGGCAGGGTATGGCATGGGGAGGAAGGAAGGGGGCTGCCGGAAGGGGATGTCAGCTGGATGGGGCATGAGCTGGGGGAGATGGAGCTGGCCTGGGTGCAGGACAGTAGGCTGGAGAGGAAGTGGTAGGGTCTGAAATAAGGAGGGCGGAAGTGGGGGCATGGAGTATGGGGAGGAGAGGAGGCTGGACATGGCCTGGGTGGGGAAAAATTCTGAAGATGGTGCTGGCTCGTGCTCCAGGAGGTGCTGGAAGGAGAACAGAGAGACAGGTGGAGGCAGGTAGGGTTTCTCATGCAGCGGGGGCTGGGCAATGGGGTGGGGGAACACCTGCAGTGCTTCTGTATAGGGCACAGTGGGCCCTAGTGGGGGCCTGTCCTGTGCCTGGTTCTTGCCTCCTGGGTGCCCACTGTGCGAGGTGGCCGTGGGGGAGATCTGGGGCAACGAGCTTTTGGTGGAAGGTTTACTGGATGAGGGTGGCAGTTCCTCACTCTCCTGCCTTCCCTTAGGGGTGGCCTCCAGCTCAGATTCTGGGGGTCTGCTCAGAGAGGCCTGTCTCACCAAAAAGCATTTTCTTCTCTCCGGAGGGGCCACAGGTGCCGGTAGGGCCACTGGACCTGGAGCAGAAGGGCCTGTCAGGGACAAGCTGCCGTAGTCGAAGGATTTACTGCGAGTCTCGGCCATGTGGGCAGAATGGGAGACGTTGGGGCTCTGCTCCGAGGCTGACCGGCGCATCTCTCGGGCATGCGGGTGGTGGCTGGGGACAGTCAGCATGTGGGTGCCCAAGGGTCTGCAGCGCGGGTCAGACAAGAGCCCCACGGCCTCGGCTTTCCCATGGTCGTCCCTCTCAAACGAGGCTGAGCGACTGGACCCGCTCAGAGAGACACTGCTTTCCTGGCTTGGGCTGCGGGACAGAGGCGCAGAGGACTCGAAGCTGGATTCTCCTGATGATTGGGCCATCTCTGCCAGGCGCAGTCTCTTCTTCTTGGGAGGCAGCTTCTCAGCAGGCAGCTGGGCAAGCGTCTGGCTGCGCTGGGGCCACTGGAACTCCTCGGCCTTCTCGGGCTCCTTAGGGGGCGGCTCCGGCTCTGTGTCTGGCCGGTCGGGCTCTTCGGTCACCAGGATTTCAGGAACCTGAATATTGGGCTGGCGGACCAACTTAGGCTGCAGGGAGTGGGCCGAGCGTCCATGTGGGGCGGGTGGCGGGGATGGGAACTGAGCCAGAGGTTTATCTTCCCCTTCCAAGCCACTGGGCTGCTCGAGAGAGTCAGATTTCTCAAAGGAGCTGGTGTGCTGGATGACAGAAATCTCTTTGGACGTTGTTCTCCTCTCCTTCCCTGATTCAGAACTGGACCCTGGCTTGGAAGTCCTTGGCTGGAAGCCCGCGGATCCCTCCAAGGAGGGCACCGATTTACTTGGTTCTGCTGGTGACTTGGTGGACTCCAGGGGAAGGTTCTGGGCAGCATCAGATGGCCCGGGGCTGCCAAACTGACTTTTTGTTGACTCGAAAGCAGGCGGCTCCTCCTCATCCCCAAGGCTCTTCTCTTTCCTCCGCTTCCTCAGAGGCGTGAGCTCCAGGGTGGTCCCCAGTTTATAATGCATCATCTGGGACCACGGCTCATGCTCAGCCTGACTCTTCTCGGCTTCTGGAGATGCATGAGCACCTGCAGAGATGGGCTTTGAGATCTGAAGCTCTGAGCAGTAGTACTTTTTATGGGCCTCGTAGTTATCCCTCTTCTTGTACCGAGCACCACATATGTTACATTCATAGATCACCCCTTTCATTTTCAAACCCTTCTTGGTCTTTTTGGTAAGTTCACTCTCCTTGGGTTCCGGTTCATCTGGGGGCTTGGAGGCTGCCTCTTTGCTGCTCGGTCCAGCCTCCTCGGAACTGTACTCCCCTCCCATGGGTAACTCGATGGCCGGCTGGCGCTTCAGCATCCGGGGGTGGGAGGTAAACACGTGACTGCTGCGGCTCAGGGCATCGGACTCGGTGATATGGTCGTCGAAGGAGTAGCTACCACGGAAGGGGTGATGGGGGGTGCTGATAGTGCAGGCGGCAGAAGGCATTGAGTGGCTTCTCAGGAGAGGCACAGGGGGCGCGGTACTGGGCGGGTGCTGGAGGCTCAGCAGTGATTGTTCGGGCTTGGTTTTCTCACTGTGGGACGACAGGGGGTCCCGGTAGAGGCTGGATTTGGGGGACTCCATGCTGCTGCGCCTCGACAGTGAGCTCCGCCTGGGCTTCACACTGTCGATCTCGCTAGTGTCCACCACGGCCTCGTTGATGGTGATGAGCTTCGTGATGTGCTCGATCACCTGTGTCCGGGGCACAGACAAAGGCACCAGGCTGGGCTTGTCTTCGGTGGACAGGGGCAGGAGGGGCTGAGTGGAGGGGGCTGTCAGCATGGCAGGCCGCTGCCCGATCCGCCCACACTTGCCTAAGATGATCTCAGCGTAGGACTTGGCGTTGGTGTTTGGGGGGCTGACTTGCTGCTCGGCGCTCTCAGAGCGGGAGAAGTACCCAGACTCAGTACTCCCTTTGCTGCCTGGGCTCAGGAATGCCTGCTCGTCAACCACCTTCTTCCTCTCACTCAGGCGGAGGGCCAGCTTCTGCTTAATTGTGTGTGTGTCTTCGGGTTTATGGCTCAGGGGGTGCTCAGATGAGGGTTCCACAAATGGAGGGGGCTCCTCGAGCGACTGGGTGGTGCTAGACTGCGACAAGGAACTGCGTTCGTGGCTGGAACCGTGGCTCCCAGAGCTATACAGCCCGCTGGAGAGGAGGGGCTGCTTGGGCCTGGGGGAGAGCTCTGTGGGGTGGGCAGGCGTGGTGCCCGTCTCCTCTTCGGAATCTGTGCTTTCTCCCTCGGTGGGCTCCTCAAACTCGTCCCCAGGGATTCGCTCCATCTCCAGCCCTGGTGGGTATATCTCACCGCTCATGCCCGAGGCCAGGCCTGCTTTGATGCGGTGGGCATGGGACTTCCTGTGCTTGTAGAGGTTGCTCTTGGTCTTGAAGGAGAAGCCGCAAGGGCCGCAGGGGTAGGGCCTCTCGCCGGTGTGTGAGCGGATATGCTTCTGGAGCACGCTGGGCTTGGCGCAGGGCCGGCTGCAGTACTGGCAGATGTACTTGCCTGGCTTCTGAGGCTTCCTCTCCTTCTTGTGTGTCTCTTCTGTGGGTTTCAAGGAGACCTGGGAGGGGCGAGGCACGAAGACCTTGGGGATGCCAGGTAGGTCCTCAGGAGGAATGATGGAAGCATGGGAAGGGAGGAGCTGGCTCTGAGGATGGAGCCCAGGGGCCACAAAGGAGCCTGAGGGTCCAGGCCGCATGGGGTCGACCAGCTGCCACGTGGACCCCTCCAGGAGATGCTCAGGTTTGCCGGGCGACATGAATGCTGGTGTAAGAGGGTGCTGCGGAAGCTGTGAGATGTGGATGGAGGCTTCGATGGAGGGTCTCTTGGGGGGCTTCTGCTGCTGGCCCGTTTTCTCCTGAGAGCCTTCCCTAAGAACCGATGAGGGGCCCGGGAAGGGCTGCGGGGCGAGGAGCTCTTGGGCGGGGCTCTCTTGGGTGGCAGCTGCACTGCTGCTGGGATATGGGACGTTGGAAGGAACACTGGTCTGAATGGCCTCTCCTTTGGTCAGCCGCTTCCGGGGACTTCCCTCAGCCTTCTTGGTGCTCTTGACACTTTGTTCAGGATCCATGACCTTCACAGAGACTTCAGATGCTATTCAGGGACAGTCGGGACAGGCTGCATTCACGGATGACCCAAGCGTCCCAAAGAGGGGTCCCGCTTTGGCCACATTGGTCAAGAGTTGCAGAAGCCAAACCCAAGATGGCTCTGGGAGTTTTTTTTGCAAGTTTCACTGGCTGCAGGTAGACTCAGAGCAGGTCATCAGGGCCCTAGCTATTCATATTGGTGAGGCATGGCCTTCTACTTTGCAGACAGAAAACGCGCGGGCACTTTCTGCCTGAATGTCTGTTGGGAAAACGTCATGAAGGATGTCAGTATTGCCATTGTACGGTTCCAGTTGGCAGTGTCAGGTGGCCCCCACGAGTCCCCAGTGTGCTATGCGAATGGTTGAAGATTGGTGATGTCTGTGCCCATGGCCCAGGCATCCCTGGTCCCGGCACAAGAGATACCACGATGGATGCTGAGGGCAGCTCCAACCTCTTCTCCCCTTTAGTTCCGTTTTGGAGATCAAAGGTTTCGGAGGAGAACTCACACTCTTCTTCTACATGACAAAAGTACACACACAGAGAAACACATATACACAAGAGAAGAGAGTTATTGTGACTTGTCAATAGCCTGAACAGCCCAGACTCAGTGTCACACCTGGCTGAGACCCCTCAAAGGTTTACAGGGAAACTCAGCCAGAACCACAGGGCCCAACTCCATGTGCCCGAGTGCTGCCACCCTTCCCTCACCTGCTTCCCTGTGGGCATCGGGTGACCTGAATGCTAGTGTGTTCCTGAGGACTGTGACCGTGTGGGGTGCTGGAGCAGAAGGCAGGTGAGCTCTGGAAAATTCAGGGCAGTTAGAGGCAGGAGGTGTAGGCTACTGTCTCAGCTATTTGATTCACTCCTAGTGGGGTTGAGCTCTCTAAGTCTCAGTTGCCTAATCTAGAAAATGGATAACAACTGCCTCAACTGTGCCTCAGGGCTGCGGTGGGTCCAGTAAAACAGGGGATGCAGATGCCACCTCATGAACTCCAGATGGTGCTATGGCTGGTGCATGAGCAAGTGCCTGTGACTTGTTCAAGGGTGAGTTTTCCAAGGGGTAAATTATTCTCACGTTAGTATTTTTCTCTGGCCCTAGATTCTGAAAGTGTCTCGGAAGGACATCATTCATTGTTTTTTACCCCCTTGCTAACTACAGCCCCAGCCTGTTGCAAACTATCGCCACAGCCTGTGAACTCACAATCTAGTACAGCTCTGACCCCCTGACTGATCCAAGCAGTTACCACAAGGATCATTCTGGAAGGTTCCTCCAGCTCTGCAGCCTTTCCTTGCTTACCCAAGCCAAGGTAGGCAGAAGTGCTGAGTCTCCTAAAGATCAGACATGGCAGCTGTGGTCTGCAGCACAGAGCATTGTTCTCTGGGCTAGGCTGGGTCTCCCGGACCTGGTAGCACCTGTGTGCCGGAGAGGCCTTTGGGTGCTGTGTGAGGATAATAAAGGATTGACTATACTTACTATTTCTATTGACTCTCTCATGCAAGGATCTCAAAGCATCCCCGAAACACTAGCTAGTGTTCTTCAGATGGGTGGATGGGCCCCTGAGGCATGACTGGGTGTGAAATAATCAGTCTGAGTAGGGGTCAGTTAGCCAAGGAGGACCCTAAATTGTTTAGTCCCTGCATTCTCCCAGCCACAGGCTCTCCGGGGCAGGTGGGGAAGCACCTAACAGCTGGGATTGGGTGCAGTTCCCAGGGACCAGGTGGGAGGGGCAGGGTGGGTGAGGAAGACAGTCAGGTGACTGTTGCATCATCAGGTGACTGATGGCTGGCCAGGGGACAACATTCAGCCAAATCTGCTGTTCCTCCAGGGAGAGGACCTTCTGCCAGCACCTCTGAGGGAGGAGCGACAAGGACACACAGCAGCACTGTTGGCTGTCACAGCATAGTTGATGAGGCCATCATTCTGTGCACAGAGCATCTGAGCCATGGTGATGAGGGACTAGCCCGGGGCCACACTGGTACTTGGACTCCTGGCTTAGTGCCCTCTGCTAGACTGCTCCACCACATCACAACAGGGCTGAGGGGGCAGCTAGGACCACCGGTGCAGGTGTAGGAGAATCTGTGAAACCCAGGAGACCTTGGAGTGTATTAACAATTTATGCCACCCCACCCCCACCCCAGCCATGTCATCAGCCCCCTAGTTGTTTCTGTTTCCTGCCTCCCCTCTGTGCTCCACTACAGGGGTTTGGATTCACACCAGTCATTTTGTCTAGGCTAGAAGTTCCCAAAACCAACTATGGAAAGGAAGTGCCAGAGAGTCTTCTTCTTTGAAAAAAAAATTTGTTAAGCGGTACTTGAAAAAGTTCAAACCACTGTAGAAGTCTACTGCCCTCTGCTCTTTTCCCTGAATCCACCTATCCCTACATGCCCCTCCTCAGAGGAGTTGTGGTCAATGTAATATGCTCTTCCCAACATCCCAATGCATTTATGTAGGTACTGGATTTTTTTTTACATAAATGAAGAAAATAATATATCGTGCATCCTGATCTGTGACTTGCTTTTTTTTTTTAAACCTATGTGTGCTATCTAGGTTTGTCTCACTCTTTCTGGGGACAGCAGCGAAGTATTTTTGGCTGTACTCAAATGCAGTCAGTCCCTTATTAATGGACATGAAAGTTGTTTCCAGCACAAATTTACACTCCCATTGATAGTGTGTAAGGATTGGTTCCCTGAACTCCCACCTACCTGAAATATAGCCAGTCTCTTTAATATTTACTAATAAGAAAGCTAAAGAGGTCGTATTAGTTTCCTATTACTGCTAAATTATCCCTGATTCAGTGGCTTAACACAAATTTATTATCTTACAGTTCTAGTGGTTAGAAGTCTGAAATGGGTCTCTCTGGGTTTAAAATCAAGGTAGTAGTAGGACCACTCTTCTTTCTGGAGGGTCCAGGGGACAATTTATTTGCTGCCTTTCCCAGTTTTTAGAGGCTGCTGCATTCCTTGGTTCATGGCCTCTTCCATCTTTGAAGCCAGGAATGGCTGGCCACATCTTTCTCACATTGAATCATTCTAATACTAACTCCTCTGTCTCCCTCTTCCATGTATAAAGACTCTTGTGATTATGCTGGGTCCACCTGGCTAATCCAGGATAACCTCCCAACTTCAAGATCCTTAATTTAATCACATCTACCAAGTTCCTTTTTTGATAATAGGCAACACATTCACTATTTCCAGGGATTAGGACATGAATATCTTTGGGGGCCATTATTCAGCCTACCACACAAACATCTTATTTTAACAATCTGTTTCTCTATCTCAAGTGAGGCTTAGCATTTTTGCATTAGCTCATTAACCAATCATTTCATTCAGACTATTTTTCATATCTTTTGTTTATGTTTCCAATGGATTATATTTTTCTTATTGGTTTACATAAACTCTTATAATATCGAGAATGTCAGTCCTTTATATACAAGCTGCAAGTATTTTCTCCCTATTTATCATTAGTCTTTAACTTGGCAAAATACAGAAAAATGTATCATCAAACTTTCCCTTTATGACTTAATAATCCTGTCCAAGATTATTTTTTAGAATGTCACCCAGTTTTCCTTTGAGTTCCTTTACAATCTATTTTTTCTCGTCCCTTCCTCACTTCCTTCTTTTCCATTGCCATCTTGGCTTCATCTGGCATTTATTTGATACAAGGAGTGAGGTACAGATAAAACAATTCTTTTCACTATAGCTGGCCAGTTGTCCCAACACCTGTATTGAATAGTCCATTCTCCCCTCTTCCAAAATGCCTTGGGGCATCTGTCAAAAGCACAGGTTCTAGCCCCACTCCAGACCCACTAAAACAGAATCTATGGAAAAGAGCCCCAGAATTTATATTTTTGCAAAATTCCTGATGTAAATCTGATACACACTTTTTTTTTTTATACACAAAAAAAGGTGATTATATTCTACCTACCTAATGGAATAATACAATGAAGTCAATTTCAATCAGTACCACAAAGATAAGAAGAATAATCCAAACAAAACAGAAATCCATGGATATACATCTAATAAAATGGCAGAAACAAGTCAAGATTTTCATGGCTAGGTATATGCCAGTACATTCATTTACGCATTAAGACACATCATGAGAATGTTCATGGCAGCACTATTCAAAACAGTCACAAACTGGAAACACGTTTCTACTGGCATTTGGGGAAGCTGATGAAATCCTTTAACTGCCTCCAAATCACCTTGCTTCTAGGTTTCCAGTTTCATCCCATCCCCACCATTCATTGTGGGAGATAAATCTCTTCCATTGCTTAAGTCACTAGGCCTCTCTGTCAAGAACTCTCCCTCAGCAGCTCCCTACTGCAGAAATTCAGCCAATGGCCTTTCAGCCCTGTCATAATCTGGCCCACCCAATCTTCCCAGCCTCCTTTCTCTCCATCCTGCACTTACACTTTACATGTTGCTGTTCCCTGGGGGAACATGCTGAGAAAGGAGTCTGGAGACTAATTCCACAGAGGAGTCAGGAAATGCTTGTTTGAGCTGGGCCTTGAAAGATGGGGAAAATGTGGATGGTTAAACTTGGAAGAAAGAGATTCTAATTTAGGTGGGAGGGACAAAGCACACAAAGCACAGGAGGCTGAAGCTTGGCCACAGGAAATGTTGAGCTTTTAGACTCTAGGCAGGGGCCCCACACTGTGCTGGGGCGGGTCCTGGGCCCTGGGAGGAGTTTCTGCACTTTCACTTCTAGTCCCCAGAATGAGATAAAGTCCCCAGCTGTGAAGGCTCACTTGTGCCCTACAGATCTTCTGACAGAGTTGTGGTCAGTGACAGACCCTCTGTAAGCAGGTGGGAGGCACAGCTGAGTCCCCGTGAGCAAGGACATGCTGCCGTGGGCTGGACAGGGCTTTCAGGGCATCTGGCCCCTCACACCCTCTGGCCTGAATTCCTTCATGAAACACAGGCACAGCCTAGAGTTCCACAAACAGCCTGTGTTGGAAGAACAGGTTTACTGCTAACCCAATAGGTCAGATAGTGCCGCTTCCCCAAAGACTTCCAGGTTGTCTGGCCTGGGCCAGGCCTGTGGCTTCAGCTGTTCATCGGTGTCTTTCTAGAGAGCTTGTCTCATCCTGGCCGGGGCAGGGACTGGGCCTTGTTCATCTTTGGATTTCCAGTGACCAATACAGGACTCAGCACTGAGTAAAATATTAAAAAATACTTCGTAAATACTTAGCTGAACACCTGCCATATGCCCAGATGTGCCCAGATGATGCTAAACACTAACACTGCTTCTCACATGTGTCTGCTTTTGGATAGGGGCCTGAAGCAATTGCTTTTGATCAGACAAGAAATGACAAAGTGAAGATCTGAGCCCCGAGTGAAAGCCAATGCCTAGCAAGCCCTCAAGGGCCTGATCTTGCTCAGATTGGCCAAGTGGAGTCTGTCTTCCTTTCCAGTGTCCTGAACCCTCCAGAAGTCTTCCCTGGCTAAATGCAGCTACCTCCATTTGCACCAAAGTCCTCCCTGTGTGCAAGTCACTCTGCCTGACCATGTTAACCTTAGGGCTGAGTTTCTAGTTCAAGGTTTTTCCTCCCAACAATGACTGGTGGATTATTCACTGTCTGGGAGGCTCTTAAATCATTTCCCTTGGATGACTGTGGTCTCTGTGTTCCTGCTTTTCCTTCTCCTCCTCCTTCCTTTTCAACCCCAAGTCCTAGACAGGGCTCGGAATTTCTGCACACTGGTCAAAAAGCAAATTCTATTCATAGCAAAGAGAAACCCAGGCAATCCTAGAAGAGTTGGACCTGGCTGGTGTTTGTCTTCCTGTTAGAAAGCCCAGGGACCAAGGGGAGATTGACATCACTAGGGAAGATGAATTCTTCAGAGACATCCCTGGGGAAAGCAGAAACACATTTCAGTCAAGACTAAGCACTGATGCAGTCAGAGCTCCAATCTGCCAGACTCACAGAGGCCCAGACTTACACCTGAATATTTGTGGTTGTGATAACTTGGGTGGAAATTGTCTAAACCAGTGCCCTGTGCCTAGACTGAACAACTGAACTCTTACTAGGTGTCAGGACTGTTCCTAGTGTTTTACACAAATTAGCTCATTTATTCCTCATAATAACCCTATCGGGCAGGTCCTATTATCATTCCCACTGTACAGATGAGGAAATTGAGGCACAAAATCACACAGCTGCTGAGTATTAGGGATAGAACCTGAAGCTGTGACTTTGGTGAAGACCCTCCAGGTGGCTTTGGCCACACCAGCCTTGCAGACAGGACTCAGATTTGATCCACAGTGTTGACACTGCAGGTAACCAAACACCGTTCCTAGCAGTCTTCCTGCCATCATGTGGGCTGACCTTGTTAAGAACTTTTTTCTGGCTGGGCTCAGTGGCTCAGTCTGTAATCCCAGCACTTTGGGAGGCCAAGGTGAGTGAATTGTTTGAGCCCATGGGTTTGAGACCCACCCGGGCAACTTGGCGAGACCTTGTCTCTATAATAAATCAAAAATTAGCTGGGCATGGTAGCGCGTGCCTATAGTTCCGGCTACTTGGAAGGCTGAGGCAGGAAGGATTGCCAGAGCCCAGCAGATGGAGGCTGTGGTGGCCGGGAGTATGCCACTGCACTCCAGCCTGGGCGACAGAGTGAGACTTCAAATCAAAAAAAAAAAAAGAACTTTATTTCCCTTTCCCCCTGGAAAAGTATCTATAGTGTTGAAATTTTGCCCCCATCAAGACTGAAAATGAACAATAGCCTCGCCTCAACGAGGGCCTGGTAAAGATCAGACACTTGTAGTTCATTAATCATCTACTAAGTCATCAACCATTAAATATCTAGTTACCTATCCACCTACCTAGCTCATCATTTATGGATATCTGCTTTTCCCCTTAAGGATTAAAAGAGGCTTCTGGATACCGGTGAGAATCAGTGGGTATCTATGACCTGAACTTGACCTATTTATCTTAAATAGTCCAGGAAGTGCTTATGGGTGAAAGAACTTAAGCAAGAACAAAGTCTGAAATGAGAGTCAGGCAGATCAGGCGGACTTGTCTTTTGGCCATTTTCATTCTGTCAGTCTCTCACCGATGTTGCCTAAGACAGACCTGCATTTCACATTTGCTGCAGTGGCCTGCTCTCCAGTCGGTCTCCAAAAGGTCTCTAGCTGTTCCTTTGATGACATTTTGTTTCATATTCTGTGATACAAAAGGCATAACTGCCTATAGGCTTTTTAGGTAGTTAAGGTTCTTCTGTCTACTATGGAAGGCAATATACAGAACACACTCACACACACACACACACACACACACACACACACACACACACACATACCACAGAAGGACAAATGGCTAGGGAGATTGCGTGATGTATACAGTGCTGTCCAACAGTGGATGCAGGGACTACCAATGATTTCCATCATTCTTGTCCACCTGGCAGGATGGAATCACTGTATAGTAATGATATGGATCACTCTGCAACTCACATCTTCATGTATCCATTCAGTCTGTAATGGGTCTTCTCCATGCTAGGCCAGTAGTATGAGGACAGAAATAAATTATAAACCTTATTATACAGCTACAGTAGTCAAGACAGTGTAATATCAATACAAAGAGATGCAACAATATTAACGGATACAGAGTAGAATAAGAAAACATTTCTCTGCACATACAGTCACCTGATTTATAACAAAAATGCTATTGCATCTGACTGGGGAGCTGATGGTCTTTCAATAAACGGTGCTGAAGCAATTGGATATCCATATGAAAAAATGAACCTTGACCCCCTACCTCACACCATACACAAAAAATTAATGTGAAATAAATGATAGGCCTGAGTATAAATGATTAAACAACACAACTTATAGAAGAAAACAAACTATCTTCATGAATTTGGGGTTGGCAAGGATTTCTTCCACAATTCACAAAAGCATAATCATAAAGAAAAGGATTGCTAAATGGTGCTTCATTAAAATTAAAAACTTCTTTTCATCAAAAGACACTAATAATCAAGTAAAAGAACAAACCATAGACTAGGAGAGGATATTTGCAATACAGATCCGGCAAAGAATTCCTAAAAATGAATAAGAAAAAGGCAGACAATCTAACCAAAAATGGCAAAAGTTAACTTGAAATGGATCAAAGACCTAAACTTAAGAGCTTAAACTAGAAAACTCTTAGAAGAAAACAGGAGGGCTGGGTGTGGTGGCTCAAGCCTGTAATCCCAGCACTTTGGGAGGCTGAGGCAAGAGGATTGCCTGAGCCCAGGGGTTCGAGACCAGCCTGGGCAACTTGGTGAGACCTCGTCTCCAACAATAAACCAAAAAATTAGCTGGGCGTGGTAGCACATGCCTGTAGTTCCAGCTACTTGGAAGGCTGAGATGGAAGGATCGCCTGAGCCCAGAAGATCAAGGCTGCAGTAGCCATGAGCATGCCACCGCACTTCAGCCTGGGCAGCAAAGTGAGACTCCAACTCAAAAAAAAAAAGAGAAGAAAACATAGGGGAAAGGCTTCATGACATTGGATTTGGCACTAACTTTGTAGCTGTGACACCAAAAGCATAGGAAACAAAAGTAAAAACAGACAAATTAGACTAAATCTAAATTAAAAACTTCTGTGCAAGAAAAGACAACATTAAGAAAGTGAAAAGGCAACCTACAGAATGACAGAAAATATTTGCAAATCGTATATCTGAAAAGAGATTAATATCCAGAATACATAAAAAACTCCTACAACTCAACAACAACAACAACAAAACCAAGCAACATGGTTTTTAAAAATGAGTAAAGAATTGAATAGACATTCCTCCAAAGAAGATCTACAAATGGTCAACAAGAACATGAAAAGATGCTCAACATCACTCATTACTAGAGAAATAAAAATCAAAACCACAGTGAAATACCATTTCACACATATTAAAATGGCTTTTTAAAAAAATGTTTACAAGAATGCGGAGAAACTGGAACCCCTGCATTATGCTGGTGGGAATGCAAAATGGTACAGCCGCTACAGAAAATAATGTGGTGGTTTCTCAACAAATTAAAAATAAAATTACCACATAATCAAGCAATTCCATCTATGAATATATACTCAAAAGAACAGAAAGCAGGGTCTCAAGGAGATATTTGTACAACCTATGTTCATAGCAGCATTATTTACAGTCACCAAAAGATGAACGCAATCCCATGTCCAACAATGGATGAATGGGTAAACAAAATGTGTACGTATATACCATGGAATGTGATTCAGCCTTCAAGGAAGGAAATTCTGACACATGCTACAACATGAATTAATCTTGAGGACGTTATGCTAAGTGAAATAAACCAGTCACAGAAACACAAATACTGCATGATTTCACTTATGTGAAGTACTCAGAGCGGTCAAATATGTAGGGACAGAAAGTAGAATGTGGTTGCTGGGGTTCTGGGGAGAGGGGTATGGGGAGCAGCTGTTTTATGCATATAATAGAGTTTCAGTTTTGAAGAATGAAAAGAGATCTGGAGATTGGTTGCATGGCAATGTGAATGTAATTAACAATACTGAGGTTTAAATGGTTAAGATGGTAACTTTTATGTTATATGTATTTTACCACAATTTTTAAAAATGGCAGAAGATTTTTAACAGGCACTACAAACAAGAGGTTATCTAAATGGTCAATAAATATATTGCCATGAAGCTTTCTCCCTGTGTTTTCTTCTAGGAGTTTAACAGTTTTAAGGTTTTACATACAAGTCTTTAATCCATTTTAAGTTGATTTTTAAGTATGGTTAAGATAAGGATCCAGTGTCATTCTTTTGCATATGAATATCCAGTTGTCCCAGCAGCATTTTTTGAAGAGATTATTCTTTCTTCATTGTGTATTCTTGGCATCCTGTGGAAGGTCAGTTGACTATATATGCATGGATTTATTTTGGGAGCTCTGTATTTTGTTTCACTGGTCTATGTCCGTCTTTATGCCAGTACGATATTGTTTTGATTACTACCATTTTGTAATATATTTTCAAATCAGGAAGTGTGATGCCCTCAGCTTTGTTCTTTCTCAGGACTGATTTAACTGTTTTATGTATGTATGTATGTATTCATGGTTGCATATGAATTCCAGAATTGTTTTTCCTAATTATGTAAAAAATGTCATTGAGGTTTTGTAGGGATTTGATTGAATCTGTAGATGGCTTTGGTTAGTATGACCATTTTAACAATATTTAATTTTTCCAATCCATGAAGATTTCATGATGTCTTTTCACTTGTGTTGTCTTTCATTTTTTATTTCAAAATTGCACAAAATTTCATTCTGCAGTTTTCAGTACACAAGTCTTTCACTTCCTTAGTTAAGTTTATTATTTGCTCATTTTTGGAGATATTGTAAATGGAATTGCTTTCCTACTTTTGTGTTCAGATAGTTTGTTGTTAGTTATAGAAATGCAACTGTTTTCTGTATATTGATTTCATATACTGCAACTTTACCAAATTTTTTCATTAGTTCTAATTTTTTTTAAATAGTATCTTTAGGTTGTTTACCATGTTGTCACAAAGAGGGACAATTTTATTTCTTCCTTTCTAATTTAAATGGCTTTTTTTTCCCTTGCCTAATTGTACTAGCTAAAGCTTCTAGTACTCCACTGAATAGAGGTGACAAGAAGGCATCCTTGCCCTTGCCTTATTCCTCATCTTAGGAAAAAAAAAAACTTTCCGTTTTCTCACCAATGAATATGTTAGCTGTGAGCTTGTCATATATGGCCTTTATTATGTCGTGGTACTTACCTTCTATTCCTGGTTTTTTGAAGACCTTTATCATAAAAGGGTGTTGAATTTTGCCTAATGCTTTTTCTAAATCTATTGAGATGATCATGTGATTTTAAGTCTTTATTCTGTTAATACAGTACATAACATTAATTGATTTTCACATGTTAAAACATCTTTGTATCCCAGAGATAAACTTCACTTGATCATGGCGAATGATCCTTTTAATAGACTACTGAATCTGATTTGTTAGTATTTTGTTGCAAATTTTCGCGTCTATATTCATCAGGGATATTGCCCGTAGTTTTCTTTTATTTGGTGGTGTTTTTGTTTAGCTTTTGTATTAGAGTCATGCTGGCCTCGTAAAATGACTTTGGAGGCGTTCCTTCCTCTTTAATTTTTTATTTTTTTGAGTGTTTGAGAAGAATTGATGCTAATTATTTTTTAAATGTTTGGTAGAATTCACCAGTGAGTGAGGCCATCTGGTACTGGGCTTTTCCTTGTTAGAAGGTTTTTGATTACTGATTCAATCTTCATATGAGTTACAGGCGTGTTCAGATTTTATGTTTCTTCATAATCTAGTTGAGTAGGTTGTATTTTTCCAGGAATTTAGCCAATCCTTGTAAGCTGTTCAGTTTTTTTGGCATATAATTATTCAAAGTAGTCTCTTATGATCTTTTCAATTTCTGTGGCATCAGTTGCAATTTTTCTTCTTTAATGTATAATTTTATTTTTAAATCTTTTTTTCCTTAGGCTAGTTAATGATTTGTCAGTTTTGTTTATCTTTTCAAAAATCCAGCTATTAGTTTCATTGATATTTTTTCCATTATTTTCCTATTTGGTTTATTTCTTCTCTATTCTTTATTTTCTTCCTTCTGCTAACCTTGGCCTTAGTCTGTTCTTTTTCTAGCTCTTAAAGGTATATGGTTAGGTTGTTTAATTGAAATATTTCTTCTTCTTTTTTTTTTGATTTGGAGTCTCACTCTGTCGCCCAGACTGGAGTGCAGTGGCTGCTCCCGGCCACCGCAGCCTCGACCTGCTGGGCTCTGGCGATCCTTCCGCCTCAGCCTTCCAAGTAGCCGGAATTATAGGCATGAGCTACTATTTCTTCTTTTTTAATGCAGGCATTTATTACAACGAACTTTCCTCTTAGTACAGCTTTTGCTGAATCCCCTAAGTTTTGGTATGCTATATTTTCATTTTCATTTACTTGAAGATATTTTCTAATTTCCTTTTTGATTTATTCTTTGACCCAATGGCTGCTCAGTGTTATTTAATTTCCACATATTTGTGAATTTTCCATTTTTCCTTCTCCTATCGATTTCTATTTTTATCCCATTGTGGTCAAAAAGGATATGTGGTATAATTTCACTCTTCTTAAATTTATTAGGACTTATAACTTAACATGTGATCTTTCCTGGGGAAAAACGCATGTGTGATTGAAAAGAATGTGCATTCTGCGGCTGTTGAGTGGATTTTTTTGGGTAAATATCTGTTAGGTCCATTTGGTCTATGGTGTTGTTCAATTTATCTTTTTCTTTATTGATCTTATGTCTGGATATTCTATCCACTATTGATAGTGAGGCATTGAAGCACAAAAAATGATGCTCAATACCACAACTTATTAGGGAAATATAAATTAAATCCACTACACATATACCAGAACACCAACAAGAAACAAAAACAATAATATCAAGTGCTGACAAGAAAGTGGAGTAACGAGAACTGTTTCTGCACATTGTTAGTGGGAAGGTAAATAGACACAATCATCTGGAAAATTGCATGGCGAAAGCTAACACCACACATCTACCTTCTGACCTAGAAACTCCAGTCCTAAGACTATGTCCTACAGAATGTATATGTATGTCCTCCAAAAACACAAACACAGATGTTCATATCAGCTTTATTCATAAGAGAAAAAATGGAAACAGTCCAAATGTCAACAACAAACAGAATGACTAAATAAACTGTGGTATTCATACAAGAATTATTATGGTAATAAAAAATAACAAAGTGCTGCTGTAGGTAAAAATATGTATCTCACAGATATAATAATAAACAAAGGAATTCAGACACAATAAACTATATTCTGTGATATAATTTGAATGTGTCCCCTCCAAAATTTAGATGTTATGCATGTGATAGTATTAAGTGAGGGGGCCTTTAAGAGATGATCAAGACCATGAAGGCTCCTCCCTAGTGGATGAAATTAGGTGCCCTTATAAAAGTACTTGATGGAGAGAGTTCATCTCACTTGCCCTTTCACTGCCCACCATGTAAGAATGCAGAAAGAAGGCCCTCACGAGACACCAGATGCCAGCACCTTGATCTTGGACTTCCCAGTCTCTAGAACTATGAGAAATAAATACCTGTTCTTTATAAATTACCCAGCCTCAAGTATTCTGTTTTAGCAGCATAAAACAGACTAAGACAAGACATACTGTGTGACCTCACTTAACTGATACACAAACAGAATAGTGGCTAGCTATCTTGGGGCAGGTGGGCATTTACTAGGAACAGGCATGAAGCAGTTTTCTGGGGTGTAGTTTCTCTACATCTTGATGTGGTTACATATACATTACATATACACACACACATACATATACACATATATGCCAAAATCTATTCTAGTACATTTAGACTTTTGTACATAACTGTATGTATGTTTTATCTCAGTTAAAAAAAAGACATGAACTTTGCACTTGAAAAATACAAAAAAAGATAGTAAGACGTGGTAGATGCTGTGATAGAAATAGGCTCCCAGTACAGGTTGGGAAGCGTTTACTGCTGGGGTGAGGAGGGAGGACTCACCAGGGTTCTGAAGGGTGAACAGGATCTCACCAAGCACAAAAGGGACAGGTGTAGGGGGAGACAGGAAGATATTAGGGAACCCTGAGCGTGTGAGAAGGCCCAGTGTGGTTAGAGTATCGGGTGTGCAGAGCACAGTAGTGGGAGATGAGACTGAGGACATGAACCAAATCAGCCTTCACATCTGTTTATTTAAATGAGCTTCCCATAAACATTTGTTGAGTGAAAGAATATGCTTTCTCACAATCATGATACATCTGCTGTCTGGAATCACAGGACAGATGTGTTTGGATGATAGCAAGAGCTGATGAGATACTGAGGTGGTTATGGAGTCCGTTTCTTCTCAAGTTGATAATTTCTCCAAAGTCTGACGTCTTCTAAGTCCCAGAATTCCAAACTGTCCTAATCAGGTTATGGTACTGACTCTGCTGTGAAACCTTAGAGATTTTTTCATTCACCCTCTCCGTCAACTTCCTTCCACTCCATCTCACAATTTTTGATAGTTATGCTTTTGGTGGTTCTGGCAGTTGCCTTTAGCATCCTCAAAGGATATATTTAAATTACTATTTCCTGGTCTGTCAACTTTAGACAGTGTCAACTTTAGACACTTCCAGCTATGAACAAGGAAATATATGCACATTCCCTTCTTTTCATCTCCTTTCCCATGTCCACCTTCTTTCAAATTTGTGTTAGCTATACTTTGCATTAAATTTCATAACTTTTACATTCTCTTTGGTATTATAATTAAGCCTAATTTATACATTAATTCTAAAAAGTGAAGCTGACAAACAATATTATTGTGAAGATATCTTTCCTTGTTGAACTGTTTCCTTGGAATAAGTTCTTCTTTTTCCTTTTTCTTCTTTCCATCTTAGGCTTTTGTTCTCATGCTATTGGTTTTCTTCCTATGGTTGGTGATTCCGGTTATCCATGGACCCAAGAATGAACCCAAGAGAAATAAAGGCAATTCCACATTACTGAAACTCACTCAAGAAAAGGCTATAGCTTCCTTCACTTCTTTTTGAATCTCATTTTAAAACCTTTTGGGATTCCCTTTTTGATTAATAGAAATAATCCAAGAGGTTTTATTTTCCTCCAAATATAAAGGTGACTGAGTGATAAAACTTTGACTTTTACACATTATAAAAAATCTTTTCTTTGCTTTCAAAGTTTGACAGGATAAGATTCTTAGTGAATCCTCCAGAATTTTGAAAGTACTGCCCCATTAAGCATCTTGTTTTACTGGTGAGAAATTTTGATGCAAGTTTTGATTCTCTCTGGAAGTCTGTAGTTTTTTTATCCTTGATATTCTGAAATTTCACCAAGATGGGTCTGAATGCTCATTTCACTAACTCTTGTCCTGAATTTAGTGTAATCTTTCTATTTTAAAACCTGTGTATGTTTCTCCAACTCAGGGGAAATTTCTTTGATCCTATCTTTGATGATTTCTAGCCCATTCTCCTACCATTGTCTGTGGTTTCTGCTTCTAGATCTCATATTTCCTGGATGCTGAACCTTTGGCGCTATCCTCTATGTACCTTAATTATTTTCTTCTTGTGATTTTGCTCTACTTTCTGGGAGGTTGTCTTGGTTTTAACTTTAAGATCACCAGTCTGGTTTTCATCCATATGCACTGTGGCATTCTGATTTTCCATAATCCTATTTTAAATTTTCAATAATTATTTCCTTTTCACCAATGGTTCCATTTTCATAGCAACCTTTTCCTTTCTGGTAAATTAAAAAATGAAATAACCTCTCCATTTATTGTTAAGTATACCACTAATAATTTATTTTTGGGTTCTCTTGTATTCAAACTGTTTCCTTTGGAATGAGCTCTTTTTTCCTTCCTTCCTTCCTTCCTTCCTTTTCTTCTTTTTCTCCTCCTCCTCCTTCTTTCCATTTTGGGCCTTTGTTTTCTTGCTGTTGGCTTTCCTCCAATGTTTGGTGATTCTGATTATCCATACCTATTTATGAATGAGAGATTATACTGTAAAGTTGGTATATATGCTAGGATACAGACTCTAGCTCCTGTGACAAGGACCTAACTAAGAGTGGCTTAGACAAGATAGAAGTTTGTTTCTGCCTTGTGTAATAGTCTAAGTGTAAGGGGCTGTGGCTGATTTGGTGGCTTCCCCATGTGACAGGATAAGATTCTTAGAGAATCCTCCAGAATTTTGAAAGTACTTTAATCCTGCTTTTCTGTCACCCACAGCATGTGACTTCTGTCTCCTATCAACACCCTTGTCAGTGGGAACAAGAAAAGGATGGCAGGCCTGGAGTTTTATATATCATTTCATTTTACACCAGCCATAGACACACACAGCTGCCATGAAGGTTAGGAAGTATAGTCTTTCACTGGGTGGCCATGTGCCCTGCTGAAGTTTCTGTCACTACAGAAGACGAGAAAAAAGATACTAGTGAAACAAATAACTGCATTGGGCTTCTCGTGAGGTGTCTGGTCTACTTCTCGACAGGTTCACCTTTTAGTGTGGTGGTGGCAACTCTGGGAAGGTTCTTCGTAGGAGGGTGAAGCAGTATGGCAAGTCTCCCAGTAAAGACTAAACAGGAAGTGGCCAGGGAACTCCAATTGCTGAAAGAAGGACTTTTCTCCATGCTGGGCATAATGGTATGCTTCACCTTGGGACAGAGTGGCCTACACTTCCCTGCTGGCTCCCTGCCCCACACCGAGTCTGCTGGAGAGGTCTGGAACTCCCTGACCCAGCTTCTCTCTCAGACGCTGCCTTTTCTTAACATTTCTTGGAATGTGGCTGCCACTGGCTGCCTGTCTCTTTGTGAAGAAGGTGGGGAGGGTCCAACCATACTTGCTCCTTTGAACAGTTCTTTAGGGGAGAGCTCTGGAAAACCATTTCTGTTCTTTGCTCTGTTGGTTCTCGGCTTGAACTATGCTTGGCTTTTCTGGAACAAAAATCAATCAGAATTCTGGGGTTTGGGCAATGTTTTCTGCTCTGTTTTCTCAGTCTATGCAGGCATATTGGCTTTTATCTTACTAAGATTTATGAACAATTCTGGTCCATGGATGGCTTCCTAACTTGCCTGCCAATGCTGTTATGATGTCTTCCTTTCAGAAATGGCTTTCTCTGTCATAATGATTCCTAAGGAAGAGGTGGAGGTGAACACTTGTGCTCCAGTACTGAGGAAATCAATGTATTCTGACTCATTGGCTAAGAGGCCAATGTCCTTTCCAGGATATTGACATCCTGGAAGGGAAGACGAACCTTCCAATTGAAGAGCATCTCTCAGAACTTTGCAGTGTCTGTCCTTATGAAGAACACATACGGCGATCCTGGATTTGGTCCCCCACTGAGGCACAATGCCCACCCAGTTCCACTGAGGGGAGCGACAGCCAGCTCTGCTTGCCTGGGCAGCCTCATGGTTCATAGACACCAGTCAATGACCTGATTGCCCAAAGGCCTGTAAGCCTCTGTGTGGGCAGCTGATCAGCCAACCCCGGTACCCCGTCAACCTCAGGTGCTGAGAGTTAGAGAGCTGTCTACATCAAGTGTTCTGGGAGAAATGGTTCCATCTCATCCTCTAAGATTGCCCCAAGGCAACCTAGAACGGGTAACCCCAGAGAGACAGAAAGTAGATTTGTAGTTTCTAGGGACTAGGGGGGAGGAAAAGTGGGACTGCTAATGGATACAGGGTTTCTTTTCAAGGTGATAAAAGTATTCTAGAATTAGATAGCGGTGATGATTGTACAACTTTGTGAATATACTAAAATCCACTTTTATGATATGTGAATTGTATGTCAAAAAATAGGATACAGGAGGGCACTTTAGGTAAAATGAGTGGATGGTATGAGCAAAAAGGGAAAAGGTGAGAAGGAACTAGATATGTTTGGAACAGGGCTATCCCCAATCTATAGCGACTCCCCTTCTTATGACCCTTCATGCTCCCCACTAGTGTAGGTCCCACAGTGTGGCTCCAAAGGTCTCTTTCATGGGCTCCTGCCTGTATCTCCAGGCTTTCCTTTCCCATTCTCCCTCTTTCTGTGTGTTCCAGCCACTTGAAGGTGGAGAATTCTCAGAATTTAGGTATCATTCCCACTGCCTGAAATGCCCTTTCCCTCCTAGACACGTGGTGGACTCCTCAATATCCTTCAAACCCACCTGTGATGGTTAAGTTTCTGTGTCAACTTGGCTAGGCCAAGGTCCCAGACATGTGGTCAAATGTTGTTCTAAATGTTTCCATGTAGGCATTTTCTAGATGAGATTAACATTTAAATCAGGAGACTTTGAGTAAAGCAGATTACTCTCCATAGGTGGGGGGGGCCTCATCCAATTAGTTGAAGGCCTCAATAGAAAAAGACTGACTTTTTCAGAAGAGAAGAGATTCAAGCCAGCAGACTTCTTTTGAACTCTGCCACTCTCCCCTGGGTCTCCACATTGCTGGCCCATTCTGCAGATTTTGAACTTGCCAAGTCTCCACAATCATGTGAGCCACTTCCCACTCCACCCTCATGCACACACGCATGTGCACGCACATACACAGAGTTGGTTCTGTTTCTGTGAAGAACCCCAACTAATATACAACCCCAGACATCAAACCCTTCAGTGAGCTTTCTGTGACCCCCTTATATTGAGTCAAGCACCTCTGAACCCTAGACACATTGCTCCTATTATATGTCTGACATAGTGTTGTAATGTATTTGTTTTCAGATTTTTCTTCCACAAAGGGCCAGAGTTCGTTTAGCCTAAGGAGCCCATCTCATTCATCACTATATCCCGAGGGTGGATGGATTTGTGAGAAGACAGGACTGAGGCTGGTGGCCAAGGGAGTCTTACCAGAAGGAGGGAAGAGCATTCAGTCAAACTTTTGTTTGAAAGAGACCTGGCAAGAGAGGCCAGAGAGGGACAGGAGAAATAGTTTCTGAAAACCAGGCTCACAGCACCACTGAATACAAGTCACCTGCGGCGGCAGGGGTCCGCCGGCCTCCGTTAGCTCAGGCCTCCATTTGCTCAATCCAGGGGAGGACTGCATGGGCCAGTGCACCATCTGTCCAGCTTCTCGAACCCCATCCAGGGAGCTCGGTTCAGTTCCACAAATACTTACTGAATTCGGAACACAATTTCTTGTCAGAAATTCTCACTTCAGGTCCTGATCTGACTTTCAGGTCTTCCTTTTTTGACAACATCCGAGCTCTCAAGACACTTGGGAATGCACTGTATGCTCGAGGGGGGCAGTCCTCAGCCTTCTGACATTCGCCCCAGCCTCCAAGTTTTCTCTCTGTCCTCACTGAGTAAGACAACATAGTCAGATATGATTTTCTGAGGCTGCATTATAAGAAAATAGGCTCTTGCAATTCATATATCTTTTCTTCCACCCAAACCAGGTGACTTTGGAAACCCCACGCTGGCAGGAGGCGGTGGGCTGCAGCGGGGTGGCAGTAGGAGGACCCTTTGAGAATGATGGCTCAGTGTTTACCAACGCTCCAGGCACAGGGCATGCGTTGTCTGGAACATTATGAACAAATGAATGAGTGAACTGAAGAACAGATAAATGCTAAGTTGAACAGATGATAACATAACCCGAGTTCTTCCTCACAGAACAGGTTCATCAAGTCAAGTGAGTTGAACTGAGGAAAAAGAAGAGCCAGAAGGAAAGATCAGCTATGGACTGGTGAAGGGACTGGTGTTTTAAGAAAGGTGAATCGAATCTACTGACAGACCTCAACTGCAGAGCAGCTGGGGCTGTCACAAGAGGTGACAACTGACTGAGTACCACGTACCAGGCTCTGTGCTAAGCACTTGACACAAATGGAATCCTCAGAATAATCCTATCAGGTCGGTCCTTCTCCCAGATGAGGAAATAGGGAACTGACTACATTTAGGTTCTGGGGAACTTTCCCACCCTGACATTCTGGGTGCTTCCTCTCCCTAGCCTGGGTCTACCAGCAGCCTGAGGCCAGCTCACTCTAGAGGGCTTGATTCTGGCCCTGACGCAGAGCCTTCTGACTAGGTCTGTGTGGATATGAACTCCCCCTCTTGATACCCCAGGCTTCTTCTCAGGACGTGACCTCACCTCACCTTACTGCCTGGTCATCTGGATAGTCCACCCTATCCCCACTCCCACTCCCACTCTTATCCACCTGTGCCCCAGCTCCTCCTACCTTTTCTGCCTCCTGGGCCCTCTCTTGGCACTCTGCCTGTTCCCACCGCCTTTCCTTCCTTTTTCAAGCAAATCCTACTTGTCACCACTGCCAACTTCTCCTTGGGGCTTCCACATTCCAGACAGAACCCATGCTCCCTTCTTCTGGGATGTGTCTGTACCTCTGTTTCCGGTAATAATAATAATACAATGCCACCTTACACGGGTGCAGTGGTGATAGCTCTCCACAGCCTTTTGTAATTGTCATCTCATTTAATTTCACCCAAGTTCTTCTCTGCAGAGAGAACCTACTTTTTATGGCTCCATCTGCCACTTCTACTGTGGACCTAATGTCTGAACATCATTCCACAATTGAGGAACTCCTCAGAACAGTCCTCTAAGAAGGGTCTTATCATCTCATTTTGCAGATGAGGAAATAGAGAGTCAGAGAGGAAGAAAGAGGCCAGGCTGGATCCACAGCTCAGGACTCTCATTCTAGGCCTGATGCTACTAGAGGATCCTATGGTGTGCTCTGATTCTTGTCTAGGATCTGATTCATTTCTGTGCTCTGACCCATCCTTAGCCTGGACAAACAACTTATCCTGAACTCAGGGGATTAGGAGGGATTTGTTGGCATAAAAAATGAATTTACCAAGGCCTAGAGTCATTGCCCTCCGAAGTGCCTCCCTCCAGAGTACCATAATGCCAGCTCTGCTCCCATTCTCATCTTTGCACTGGAGCGGTAGAGAGAGCTAGGCTTTGAGGATCTGAGTGTCACCTAGAACCTCAGAGGAACCCACAAACTATGTTTCTTGTGTGCCGTTCAGAAATGGAGCAGTCTGATTGTTAAAGTCCTACCCTGGTTTGGCAGAACAAATGCAGGGCCTCCTCCCAGGAAGTGCCCCCTGAGGACCTGGGAAGCACAGGGGATGGCCTGGGAAGCACAGAGGGAGTGGTGGAGAGGCCTGGGGAGGGAGTGGTGGAGGGCAGCCAAGAGCACTGGGTGCTGAGTCAGCCGCTGGAGGCTCTGGCTGCAGGGACTCCCCTTCCTTTCCCAGAAGCTCCGAACCCTTCTGACATGCTACATCCTCTCCAAATGGGTTCCCCAATAGGCTTTAGTCCCAGTCAGCAATTTCTTTCCTAAACAGAAGCACAGCTCTGCCTTCCAGCCCAGGCCACTCACAACTCCCCTCTTTCTGGAAGTGAAAGCTGCTAATTCTTGACTGTTTCCTTCGGGACTCACAGGAGCAGGGCATGTGACAGTTTCAATTGTATTGCCTCAATGTGCTCATTTTTTCACGTGCCTATCTCCCAGTTATGGATTTTGGAGAGCAGGGGCTGTATTTGAATCACCTTCATGTTCTCTGTTCTGTCGCATAGTTGGCACTCATGGGTGTTTGTGGACGAATAAATGAATGAAGGAAAAATTATGGAAAACCTCAGTTAGACGTTTACAGAAGTCACCTTAATTCTTTTTAGTAAAAAGAGATTATATTAATTTCTGAAACTAGAGAGTATATGAATCTGTTAATGAATAGAATTTTCTAAATTTTGAGTGTCTATTTCATAAACACAACTCTTTGAATGGTGTCTAGTCATTTGCTTTCTCAAACTGAGATAGAATTCACATACCATAAAATTCACATAAGATTCCGTCATCACCGCCATCTTATTCCAGAACATTTTTATCACTCCAAGAAGAAACCCTGTACCCATCAGAAGTCTCTCCACATTCCCTTCCTCCAATTCCCCTGGCAGCCCCTGATTTATCTACTTTCTGTCTCTATAGAACTGCTGCTTCTGGACATTTCAAAAAAATGGAATCATCCAATGTATGCCTTTTTGTGTCCGGCTTCTTTCACTTAGTATAATGTTTTTCATCATTTGCGTTAAAGATGTCAGTGTTTCCTGGCGTTTCTCAGAGCACCCTGACCCTCAGGGATACGATAGTGCCTGTGAGATCACACAGGCAGAAGCCACTGTGAGCCATCAGGACAGCATCGACTCCAGCAGCAGCTGTATGGACTGGGCCACATGGGGAGTTGGGGAAGAGGGAGTCACTGCATGGGCCATCTGGACCAGCAGCAGAGCCAGTGTGGTTGGGAGCTGATAACACGTGGGACGAACTCCAATGCTCTTCCCAAGGAACAGTTGCCTGAAAATCCTGTTCTGGTGGGAAGGGCAGGACATCAAAGGCTACCAACCTTTGGTCTGGGTTTAAAGGGTCTGGGTTTGAAGGGAGTGTCCCATTTCTGAGATGGTCTCAAAGCTCAACAGGAAGTGCAGGTCCCCTTGATCTGGGGGTACAGATCAGGCAATGGCCATTCCAACTGCCTCACCATCCTCTGTCTAACCCAGGCCTCCCTCAAGAAGGAATCGGCTCCTCACAGGAAATCCCAACAGGCTGAGGAGAGCCAAGAACGCTCTGGTCATGTGCAGTTTGTGCACGAACTGATTAACTAATTAATCAGTTCATGCACAAACCACTTTTCTTTGCAAACCACTTCAGATCCTCTGTGGCATAACAAAAGTAAAAACTGCAAAAAGACAAAACGGAAATTAACTAAGAAGATGGAGAAGTCGTTTAGAAGGTCTCACATGGTGGCTCTGTTCTGGCCTTGGATTAGATGTACAGCTTCCTGGCAGTTAAAGGAAGAAGGGCAATGCAGTTAGTTGCACATGCTCAGTGTCCTGACAATAAACAGACCAGTTCTTTAGAAAAAGTAAAGCTCTTCTTGGTAATAAGATCTGAAAGAAATTTCTCATATGCTGTTTTAAGTAGGGAGCCTTTTGTAAAGTCATCCAATACTTCCTGGGCTCCAGCACTCCACACTGAGCAAGGCATTTGGCTCTTCCAACCTCTAAGAATGCCAGATGGGCACCACCACCCTTTAAGTCATTTGCTCCTGTGGGAAACCCTGTGCCATTTGGTGACCACTATTACAAATTTTGCCAGACATACACACCATCATATTGTACTGCTATTTATGTGATATTTTAATTTACATTGACTTGCACTTGACTTGTTTAAACATTGCATCTTCCCAAGCAATAAGGATCACAGGAGAAACTGCCAATTCTATGCTTTTATCAAATTAAATACATTACTATTTAATTAAGGAATTTCAATCATGTTCCCCCTAAACACCTCATGTTCTCCTCGTGGTTTATGTCCTGCACTTGGAAAAAGGCCCCCGCCCATTACCCTGCTGCCCTGGGACTCTCCCTCAGCTCCTCCACCTGAGAGTGAGGGGAGGCACTCCCTGGGAGAGCCCTAGGCCTGGCTTCCCCAGCACACCAAGCAATTGCAGAGAGGGAAGGTTAGTAAGCAGCATCTACTTTAAAGACCATGTCTGACAGAGGAAGACACTGGGGCCCAGGGGAGAGAAGGGACTTGCTCAAGATCACAAGGCTGATGACAGGCTGGGTGTTAGGACTCCCCAGCAGTGTCTTCACTGGCCCAGATGGACGAGTGGACGTTTAGATGTAACCAAAGACTGGAACTCACCAAAGGAGTCCAACAGAAAGAACCATCAGCAGAGAGAGACAGGGTCTCACCCAACTCCATGGCATGCCCCGTGGGGGCAGAATAAACCCAACTCTGAGCACTCTGCCTGGCATGTAGTAGGTGCTCAGAAAACAACTGTGGGATGACCATATCAGGACAACAGTCATTTCTGGGAGGGAGGGAGGCACAGAGGGGGGGACCTGGGACTGGGGAGGGCTATGCAGGGACTTCCACTGTATGTATTAAGTCTTTTTTTGAAGCAGTGTGGTGAGTTCACTGATGTTTGTCATATTACCATCCATTTTGTTGTCATTTGGCTGAAGTATTTTGAAAATTTTCTGTATTTGTTACATACAAATACACATGAATAGCTCCAGGATACCTTTAACAAATATGCTTTCTCTCTGTTAAAAAAACACTCTGTTAATAAAACACCCCATCTCAAATACTTTAACAAAAGTGGAAGAAATGACTGATTTCCATGACAGCCCCACCCCAGCAGGGGGCTTCTGGGCCTGTTACCTCTCCCTCTATTCCCAAAGCCGGTGGCACGTGGGGAACGGATCTGAGCATGCCTGAGGCCGACCGAGATAGAATCCATCTCAGCAGAGCAAGACATCATTGTTGGCATGGCACACCCAAGCCCAGCAAGTTTAGGAGGATACTTAGAGCACCCCAGCAGATCCACCTGACTCCACTGATGAGCACCATAGCTAGGCCATGGGAGAATCTGTAAAGCCAAGCTACCAAGCAGTGTCTTTGCCCCCGACCTGCATCAAGGATGTGTCTTGGCAACTACATTTTATAAACCACAGACTATCCCGTCCAGTCAAATGCAGGGTAGGCTGTGCTCTGAGATTGTCAAGATGGACCCAGAGTCTTAGAGTCTTAGGGCTGAAGGGACTTCCAGGGGTGCTGGCCCAAGCTCCCATAGGAGACGCACCCTAGAGACTGCTCTTGGGAGACCACACCCTACTTGGGGCAACTGTTTTTTTAGACTGTTCTTTTAGAGGTGATGAGAGTAAGACTGGGAGATATTTTTTGTTTCTATAAAATGGTGTCACCCTATGTACATTTCTCGGCACCTTGCTTTTCTCACGGACAATCTTTTAGTGTTAAAGGCCAACATAGTTTGAGCAGTTAGCATGTACCAGGTATAGTTCTAAGCACCTCACAGACATCAACTCAGTTACTCCTCCTAAAAAGCTTAAAGAGCAGGCACTATTACAATCCATTCTTTACCAAAGAGGCATCTGAGGGTCAGAGAGGTCATACAGCACAGTTTGTAAGAGGTGGGATCTGGGTCTGCCTTGAAGATTCATCTCTAGACCCTGTGTTCCTAACCACTGTGCCATACAGCCTTTTCAAACAAAGCCAGAAAGTGAACACGGCACCATGGTTTGGATATTAATACCTTCAAATTTTCCCTACTGTTAAGTTTTTACATTTTTTTCTAATTTTTTGCCTCCAGAATTTTACAATAAACATCCTTTGTCCACATATCTTTACAGGTTGATGCTATTGTTCCATAGGTCAGATTCCCAGAAGTGGGACCATAGGTCCGAGGATACGTTTGGTTTTGGTTAGAATAGCACAGGGCCTGTTGTTTGAGGCAGCAACCCAATAATGACACATGTGATTTTCACCCACTGTATTTGATTCTGCTCCAAGGACCACACAAACATCTCTGGCCCTTTTTCTCTAGGACAGCTCCTGGGGAAGTTGAGGAAACAGTCTGCTTCTTGAATATTCTCTTCCTCAATTTCCTTCAATGTTCCTTTGACAACATGGCTGAGACACCTCTTAAAGTTTAGCACCCCTTGGCGTGGCCTGGCCCATGCCCCTTCCTCCCCATTCAAAGACACACAGAGAGAGTGAGTATGTTTCCTGACATCAATAGTGGGAGAGACTTAAGCAGGTAGGATTCAGAGCTCTTGTCTTCAGCCTCCCCAAATCACACACACGCCTTCCTAAGAAAGAGGTCTTTGTGATATATTAAAGACCAGTCAAATTCCACTCCACATCATGAGAAAACAAAGCTCATTCCCAATTAGAGAAGATGCCAATGACCTTGGAACTGCACAGGCTTTTAAGCATCTTCTAAGTTTAGTGTTTTATTTTACAAAAGTGCCCAGGAGGACAATGATCACACCAAGCTCACACATCGGGAGGGTGGCAACACTGCTCTGAGTTGGGGCAGGGTCACTGGTGGGTGCACTGCCCCTGCTCTCTCTGCCGGCTGGTTCCTAGGAACCGTCTTACTAGAAAGGCGTAGTGTAAATATTTTGCTAAGCAGCCAAGAGAGGAAACTTACCCAGGCTGAGCTGCCCTGTGCTGGGTGCTGGCCATGGACACAATGCTCAATGAGGGCCATTATCTGGGAAGGGAGGGCTGTTTGTTCCGCTGCGGGACAGTGCCAGAGCCCGGAGCCACCAGGCTTGCCACTCTGGCTGCCGCACAGAAGAGTCTCCTTGCGCTCAGCAGACTCTGTGGTTATGCAAGACCGGGCCAGGAGGTTAACTCTCCCCGGCCAGGAGCCAAGTCTTGTTCCTTCCTGCCTGAGCATGTCCATCTGAAAAGGCTGAGAATTGAGGGCCTCAGTGTTTACAGAATATGCTTAGGCCCTGAACCTGCTGGTTGATTCTAAAGGGCATCGTGTTGAGGGGCCCATCCCTGTGGCTTCCGGCACCTTCCTACCAAGGCCTATGCTCCAGCAGTGGTGTCTAGCTGCTGCTCCTAGGGCACCGCTCACAGGCCTTGTAGCCCTCTGCCTGGGTGCTCCAGCCCCTTCTTTCTCCATCAGTTGTATCTGGTCTGGGTCTTTCTTAAGCCCAAGTTCTACTCCACTTCTTCAAAGCCCTCCCTGACCACCCCATCCCAACAGTGATCAGAGTTGAAGAGTAAGTTTCCAAGAAAAAGGGGTCTTGGAAGGGATCCATACAACTGACCCATTTTCCAGATGATGAAACTGAGGCTTGGAGAAGTTGACTACCTGAGAGAGGTGTGAGAGCATGTGAGTGTCAGCCTTGCTCTCCTCTAGAAACTCTCTCTTCTGTCTCACGACCCATCTGTCAACAAATCATGTTGGCAAGATCTCAGACTAGAGCCAGAAGTTGACCCCTCCCCAAGGTCCCTGAAGTTGCCACCCTGGTCGGTGATTCTGTCACCTCCTGATGATGTCACCGCCTCCCAGCCGTCCTTTTGTTGCTGCCACCACCTCCTCCAGGGCAGTCTCCATACCTTGGCCAGGAAGGGCCAGGGAACATTCGGCAGAGCCATCCACTTCTTGGCTCAGACTGCCCGAGGCCTGCCCGCTCTCCTCTCCAACCTCCTCTGCTCCAGACACCCCCACCTCCACCCCTCCGGCAACACTGGCCTCCTGGTTGCTCCCACCAGGCTGATCCTGCCTCTGCCACATACCCTTCCCACACACCCCCAGTGCTCACCTCCCTCCTTCAGGTCTCTGCTCAAATGATGCCTTCTCAGGCCTGTCCTGACTAAGTGACTTCAAAATCACAACAGCCCGCCAGCCCCCAGTGTCCCCATTTCTTTCCTGTCACCTTGTCGCATACTACATACATATTTTACTTCAGGAAAAGATACTATCTTTATATTTATTTTGCACACACTTATATATTTACTATCTCATAAAATATACAGTATACATAGATAGTGTATAGTGACAATATGTGTGTCTATTTTCCAACTGGAATATAACTCCAAGAGGCAGGCATTTTTGTGCTTGGCACCTGGTGTCTAAGCAGGGCTGAATTTAAGAGTGAGCCACCTCTCTGAGAATGGATGAGGACAATGGTGGCTGTGGTGTCACCGTGACTGCTGTGTGTGCTAGGAATGGGGAGGGGTGAGCTTGGTGGCACTTGTAGGAACAGTGCAAGGAGAGACTGGAGGCTCCAGGGAGGTCAGCTGGGAGGCTGCCCAGACACTATATTTTTAGGGCCTTGTGGAAGAAACACCCAGACACCTGGGCCTCAGTGCCCCACACCCCCACCCCAGCCCTAGCAGAACTGCTCCAGGACAGGAAATTAACAGAGGCCACCAAAAGATGCTGTTCAGACAGAGCTGCTGTGAGAACCCAGGCATGGCCAGTCACACCCTGCTTTTAGGCATCTTGAATTCACAAGTACTGGGATCTCCATCTATATGTTTAATGCTCTCCAGGGGGTGACTCATAGGCTCTCTGGGTTTGGAAGCCTAGCTGAGTCCCTTTGGATAGGTTTCTTTCCAAAGAGAAATATCGGTTGAATGAATACAGAGGTGGAAGGGATGGGGGCAGGGAGCTAACGCCTGCCCAGGAGAGGAAGAGGAAGATGCAGGAGCACCAAAGGATCCCAAGGAAGTTTGCCAAGCAGAGCCCGAATAGGGGTTGGGTGGCAGGGCTTGTCCTGGCAGGTGGCACAGGCGGGCCCAATTTTCACTCATTCTTCCACACCTGCAGCTACACTGGCTGAGAGCGCAAATCCCCCACAAACAGAAACCCAGGATTTCAGTTTTATTTTGATTTATGTTTGTATTTACCCATGACATACTTTCTTTAGGTTGGCTGCTTTTATTCTAAAGAGGGGCCCAAACTAAGCTACCTAGATGACTGGCTGTTCCAACCTCCCTGTTCTGATCTGTCCTTTCCCTCCTCTCTGAGCACTTCCCTGACTCTCTCACTGAGCCGTTTCTTACAGATGACCTTGCATTCCTCAGGTTTTGGTCCTAATCCCTGGTATCTCTCATACCTGCACTTCCAGCTGCTGGACGTCTTGGTGTGGCCATTCCGCTGTCCTCTCAAATGCAAGATGCTGACACCAAATTCATCTTTTCTTGCCCTCTGCCTGTGTGCCACCATTCTCCTAGACCTGACAACACCAGAGATGCCTCCAAATCCCTCTCTCCTTTGTCCCCACATCATCCACTATCCCCTCCATCCACACCAGCCTGTCCCTCATTTGTTCAACAATTACTGAACAGCCACCACCATGCACCAGGCTGTGCTGGGCACCAGGGGCATTCATCACGGCCTGTCCTTCCTCCATCTGCTGCACCTCCAGGACCCTGCCCCCTCCTGTGAGAGGAAGCCTGCTCTGGAACAAGCCAGTCCCATGACTGTACATAACAGATAATGTGACCCTGGGCAAGTCACTTGTCATGTGTGCGTGTGGGTGTCCTGATCCACCCCTTGGGAGGATAGTTCATTCCGGACTCATCTGTCCCCTGCCTGCCTGGGAAGATCATCGCCCTGCTTCCTACAGGTGACATCAGTCTGAACGACATGGTCGTCACTCACAGCCATGTTGCAGCCTTCTCCTTCCTGCAGACTGTGCATGGCCGTCACTCCTTCAGCCTGCTTGTCACCTGTCTGGGACAGAGAACTGAAATCTGCATTTTAAAGAAATCCCAGGTAATTCTGTTGTGGAGAGTTTGTGGCCTAAACTTGGAGTTCTGGCTCATGGGATAAGTCTAAGCCACCCACCCCCATACACACCGATGAGACCCTGGCCTCACTTTCCTGCATTGACCTATCTGTCCCCCATGGAGGGACTGTAGCTGTGGCCAGGCTTAGACCCAGAAATGAGCCTGCTCTTCACTGGCCATCTCCCTAACATGGAAAACTGACCTGAAGTCTCTTTCCCACCTTGCAACATGAAACTCAAATGCCTCCCTCTTCCTCCAGAAAGCTTGGAAACACTACTTGCACAGGTGCCCCCCACAGACACATGGGCCGTCATTTCTTGCCTGGGTTGCCTTTTGACTGGTTCACATCCCAGTTTCCTACCAGACCGTGAACTCCCTGAGGACAACTGTCCATCACGCAGATCTTTGTGTTCAATCACAGATGCTTACTGGGCACCCAGGAGCCTACCCAGCACCCACTGGGTGTGTACAAGAGGAAGGCAGGAGACCCACTCATGGCAGATACTGATGGTACTTGCATAGTGACCAGGGCATAAATAAACATAGGGAGCCACAGAATCCCAGAGCTAGGGTTCCGAATGCCATGGGGGAGGGGCACTCAGGGGGCTGGAAGGGGAAATCCAGAAAGAGGGACTGGATCCAGCACAGAGTGAAAATGTGAGACCTTCTGTACAGGAGCAGAGGCGGGGATGAACTGGAGAGGGGAAGGGAGAGGGGCTGGGAGGCTGCAATTATCCAGGCAGGGATCGGATATCGACAACAGCATTGTTGTTTTTTACTAAGAGATTTATTAAGAGTTGCTCTGTGCCCACACTGGGCCACGCCCTTTACACATAGTCATTTCACCTGCTCAGTAGTTGCTTGATCTAGCTAGAGTTATTATCTCCATCCTATAGATGAGGCACAGAGAGGTGAAATGGCTTGCCTAAGGTCACGCAGCTAGTATGTGGCACAGCCAGGAAGCAAATCCAGTGACCTGACCCTGAGCTGGGGCCCTCAGTGCCAAGCTCCAGGGCTTTGGGGCTGAGTGTGTTTGCTCGGTGACAGCTCCCTATGAGCATTCCTGAGAATACACTGAACACGAGTCCTCTAAAGGAGAAAATCTACCCCAGCTGGGCTTGGCAGGACGTGGGCGGCAGGAGTGCGGCTATTTTGGAGAAGCGACACGAAAAACCACGAAGCTTCCTACCTGTCCTGTTTTGCTCCCATCTGTCCTCGGAAACAAGGCTGCCCCTCTCTTAGATAAAAAGGTGTTTCTCCCCACACGGTGGCTCTGCTACTGGTGGTGGGAGAGAGAGTGCTAAGCTTAGCACTTGCGTGCTATTTTTAAAGGACTATATAAACAAACAGGGCTATGTAAATAAGAAAAAAATGAGGTCATCCTTTTAAAATCTAAAAGTGTCTCATTTCTATGGGGCAAGCAGCACAACCTCAGAAGAGACGGGCTTTTCTATCCCTGGGGGCTTCTCGAGCCTGCAGCATCGTGCCCCCAGGCATAGCTCTCTTCCTTGCACCCACAGAGGGAAGGGCAGGTGGCCCTGGAGTAGGGACTCCTGGGTTTCATTCCCAGTTCTGTGAGCTTTGCCTTGAATGCCGAAGGCCACCGACCGATCCCAGCCACCACTTTCTTGGGCTCTGAAACCTGACCCCATGCAGGTCATTCACAAACACTCCAGGCCCTCCTCCTGTGCCAGCCCAGCCCTTCTGTTGTCCCTCTCCCTTCTGCCTGTCCCATTCCTTGACCTGCTAAGTGGCTGCAAAGGCCCTTTGCATGTCTGTTAGAAGGGATGTGTATGCTCCCCGTTCCCTGCTTCTTTGCGCACATTTTAATCTTGCCCCATGCTCTTCTGCACCTTTTCTCCCAAGCTGATGGCTGGAAGTCATGAAAGCAGCCAGGGCAGCTGAGCTTAGGTCACTGACAGTAGCTGGGAGACATCCCAAGCCTCAGCAGAGGGTCATACGGCCTGTCTATGTTGCCCAAGTCCTGTTTCTACTCCTGTCCCCCCTCCTGGTGACCCCGCCATCTACAACATCACCTCACTTCCCCTGCACCCCCCCGCCACCCCACCATCTCTCCTACTTCCTCTTCGCCTCCAGACACAACTGTTGGCATCCTTGATTCCTCTGTTATCCCTTAGCACAAAAATGAGAGCCACCAATATTTGCTGAAGGGGTGGGGTGGTCTGCAAACTGTGTTCCACGGAGGGGTTTTGGAGGTTCTCCAAATGTTACATGAAAATTTGATTCTAAAAATACAGTTTGATTCCTATTGAAATTGTAACAGAAAGTGGCCATGTGAGTACAGTTAAACATGTTCTCTAGCCCTCTGGAACACACTGAGACCAGCTTCACTAGGGTCTGTGAGGACCTTAGATTAAGGTCTGGGGAGATCTTGAAACTCAGAATGAAATGTGTCTTTAGCTGGAAAGCCCGGCGCTCTCGACTGAGTGTCATTTGTTGTAGTTTTTAAAATTCAGGACTACGCACACATATAAAACCACATAAGCAAGTACACGCTGACGCTTTCAGTGATAAGAGAATGCATTACGTGGGTTATCACGAAAATATCACGAATGACTGTGGGGCTTCCTGTCTGACTCGTGTTTGTAATAGGAAGGAATTCAAGCAGTCATTTGCTATTGCCAGTGACACAAACCAGAATTCCCTTCTACTCCTCCCCAAAGGCCCAGATGACAACTGAAGCCCATCCTATGGCTGCCAAGGTAAGCTGTTAAAAATCTGCTCCCGTTCATATCACCTATTGACGTGATTTAGAATTCCTTAGTACTGTGCAGCCAAGTCAAACAAAACGAGAAAGAAAGAGAAATGTTAGATATTACAGCTCATAGAGAAATACAATGATCATCCAGAACACAGGTCAGCAAACTTCTTCTGTAAAGGGTCAAACAGTAAATAATTTTGACTCTGTGGGACAGTCTCAAGCAGCCACTGATAATGTGTAAACAAATGGCATGACTGTGTTCCAGTAATACTTTACAACATTAGGCAGCAACCTGGATTAGACCTAAGGTTTGCCAATCCCTGATTAAGAAGCTCAAATTTCAATGATTTTTGTGCCTCAGAGCAGAGGCATTGCTCTATTGATGGCCTTTCGTAACAAATAAATGTTAAAATTTTGAACTTTAAAAATAAATATGCAGCCGGGCTTGGTGGCTCAGCCTGTAATCTCGCGTCTTTGGGAGGCTGAGGTGAGTGGATTGCTTGAGCCCACGGGTTCGAGACCCACCTGGGCAGGCGAGACCTCATCTCTACAATAAATCAAAAAATTAGCCGGGTGTGGTAGCGCGCGCCTGTAATTCTGGCTACTCGGAAGGCTGAGGCGGAAGGATCGTCGGAGCCCAGCAGGTCGAGGCTGCGGTGGCCGGGAGCGGCCACTGCACTCCAGTCTGGGCAACAAAGTGAGACTCCAACCACCCCCCAAAAAATTAAAATAAATAAATAAATAAATAAATATGCATAAAATATCACTTTAGCCTGTTTTATATATTGACATTCTGGGTGAGATTTTAATTTTAAAGATGGCTTCTAAAAGTAAAAGCATTGCTGAGAAAATGCTTCCATATCCATTTTCAAATGAGATTTGTCCTCTTATTTGTCATTTAGAAATCACATTTCTTCTGGAGAAAGCCCCAAGTCACGCCCCTTCTGAAGAGGGGCTGTGACTCCACATTTCCCGGCCCTTAAATGACTGCACATGTGGCCGTGCCCAAGCCTCAGATGGGGTTGATGGGCCTCTTACCTGCCCCAGCATGGGTGAGTTCGTGGTGCTGGACCCCTGTCAGCCTGGGCCTGTGCCCTCCACCTTGTTTGGATGCCATATATTATAGCCCCTACCTGGTGGCTAGGGTCACCATGCCAGCAGTGGCCACAATCGCCTGAACACTCCAGAAGCACTGAGTCAGCACTCCATTAATCACAGATGCTTTCTTCCCCAGGGAGAGCAAGGGAAGGGGGGTGGGAGCCTAACTTCTTGCTGGAAACTGACAGCTCATTTCCCTTGGGGCAAGTCTCATCCTCTACAGATTCTTCCATGCTGCTGGCAGAGTCACATGGACAGAAGGCTTGGACATGAAGCAGGGGGAGGGTAAATGTAGGTCTGCAGAGGCCCCTCCACTCGCACCCCTGGGACAGCTCCCCTGTGCATCCCTCACAGGGTTCTGTTTCTGGACTAGCTCAAGTGTCTATTGACCCCTCGTTGAATAAACCCAGACCCTGTCCTGTGACTGATCATGGAGAAGACCCATAAATGGCTGTGATGGGCACAGGAGGAAACAAGTGTTAAATCGAGGTACCAGGAGGTGTCCCAGGATGCTAAGCAAGCAGCCCATTGATTACAGTGCTATTGATTCCTGTGAACATTAGATGTTCCTGGGGGAGGGGTTATCCTTGAAGCTATCACTGCCTTTCTTCAGGAAGCATCTTGATGGAGAAGGGCTGGGGTCTTTTGTAGCCAGAAGTTCTGTCCTTTACTAATTGTGTGACTGTTTTTTTTGGTTTTTTTTTTTTTTGAGTTGGAGTCTCACTCTGTTGCCCAGGCTGGAGTGCGGTGGCACACTCACAGCCACCCCATGTTAACCTGCTGGACACCAGCAATCCTTCCACCTCAGGCTTCCCATGGCTACCACAGCTGGCTAATTTTTTTGACTTATTGTAGATGTGAGGTCTTTCCAAGTTGCCTGGGCTGGTCTCGAACTCGCCGGCTCAGGCAATCCACACACTTCAGCCTCCCAAAGTGCTGGGATTACAGGCTGAGCCACCAAGCCCGGCCTGTGTGACTGTTTTTAAATTACTGAACCTCTCTGTGCAGTTTCCTTATCTGCACAACAGGGGCAAGAGGACATCAGTGAGATTTGGGAAGGATGCAGACTTATCTGTAAAGTGCCAGGCCACTTGTGCAGCAGCATTGGTCCCCTTGCTTCACCCTGGCTCCAGCGACTCAACTGGGGCCTGAGGACCCACATCTCTGTCTCTAACTCCTGCAGTGCTTCTCTGACTAGGCAATGGATGGGCAGGGAGGTCTTTAGGCAAGGGCCATCATAGGAGGTAGAGAGAGAGAGTAGAGCCCTGGCTTACAGGAGGACACAGCTGGACTAGCCTGTGGTCCCTAAAGAGGAGGAGTTGTGTCCTCACCAGGACAGAATGGAAACTGACAGGATTGCATTTTGGGGGAGAGAGTGTGGGAAGCTCAAGGTGTCTACTCCTGACCAAGGAAGGTCAAGGACTTCCAGAACAGCTTTCACCGAAGCGCAAGGAAAGCAATGATGACGATGATGACCCTAATAACAGTAATGCATGTTCAAGAGGAAGAACATAAGCAAGCGAATGCAAGAAAGACCCACATGGCCCCCCTGTAAGCATACTCTGTGGGAGCCTGCTTCTCACCTGTGCTGAAGGCACCACTTCCGATGACCAAAACTGAAACGCTGTTCTCGTTGAAAGCCAGCGTTCATGTCCACTCCTGCGGCAGCCGCCCTCCTCCTAGGCACCGCTCTTCCCACTGGAGGGGAGGGCTTGCCTGGCCAGGACCTCCCGGGGCTCCTCCATGAACTAGGTTGAGGCCGCTGGGTTTGTGCCTCGAATCCTGCAGGGGATAATTGAAAAACAAGGTCAAAGAGTTTTCCTGGTCAGCTTCTGTAGACACAGAACACTCCTGCTGTGCCTGGCTCCCAATGCTTCCCAAGTTGCTTTTCTTGGACCCCCCTGCCTTGCACTCTTAACCTCTCTGAGCTTCTATTTCTTCATCAGTATGGTAGGCAGAACTCTAGATGCCCCTCAAGTCTTCCTGTTCCTCTGGCACTCAGGTCCTGCATAACCCCCAAGACAGTGAGTAGCATGGGTGAGAAGGTTATGTCATAGGGCGCAGCTAACTTTAAAACAGGGAGCTTATCCAGGTCTGACCTAATCATGAAAGCCCCTTAAAAACAGAGTTTTCTCTGGCTAGTTATAGAAGGAGAAGAAGCCAGAGAGATCAGAACTAGGAGAAGGATTTGCCACGTCCTCGCTGCCTAGGAGGTGGACAGAGTCTGCAAGTGGCCTCCAAGAATGGACAGCAACTCTAGTTGACAGCAAGCAGAAAGCAGGACCTCAGTCCTACCACTGCAGGGAGCTGGAGTATGTCAACCCCATGAATAAGCTTGGAAGCAGAATGTTCCCCAGAATCTCCAGACGAGAACTCAGGCCACCTACACCTGGATTCAGTCCTAAGCAGAGAATCCAGCCACTCCGTCCCAGACTTCTGACCTGCAGAACTGTGGGCTAACAAATGGGTGTTGTTCTAAGTTGGTAAGCTTGAGGTAATTTGTCACACAGCAAGAGAAAACTAACACAACCTGTAAAAGTGACTCATATCTGGGCATGGGTGAGAATAACATACAATAATAGACATAAGAGCACATTGTACTCCCCAAATAACCAAACAAAACAGCAAGTTCAGGGCCAAGGTAGGCTTGGCCAGGGCAGGAGCTCAACACTCATCCCTGAATGAATAGATGAATGAGTGAGTATCATTTTTAATAATCGACTTACCAGGCTGTTGTAAGGATCAAATAAGAAAAGACAGAGGAAGGTGCTTCATCAACTAGGTAGCCCGAGTTGTTTTAGTAGATGATGGCATGGCGTGTCATAGCCATGTCATGCTTTTAGAACGGTGCCATGGTTTGCTGCTCCAGGCAGTATGGTGGGATGTTTGAGGATGCAGCTTCAGGGCCAGGATACTTGGGTTCAAATTATGACCTCTACCTTCTACCTATGACCTCTACAGCTTTGGAAAGTTGCTTTGCCTTGCTTAGCCTGAAAATGGGGGCTAAGAAAGACGAATACCTCTCAAGGCCCTTATGAGTCAGGACGTGTTAAGGGTCTGGAACAGGCTTGACATGACCCATGCCGTTGCTCTGAATATTATCTCAGGGTGAAACCCAACAACCTGGGACTGGAGTAACGTGCACACAGGCACTGCCACCACTCTCCTCTTGGGCACTGTGCTTTTGATGAACATAGTCTTGGAAGAGTGTCTGGCAGCCACGCAACACTGCTGATTCCTACGAAACATGCAGGTCACTGAAGTCTGGCTGCTTCTCCTTCCTGCCATACCTGCTGCTGTTAAATCTAGTCAGCCCTGTCCTCCCCGCAGGGCAGCGCTGCCCGATCACATGGTGGAGAGCCTGACCTTGCTCTGTGGCTCTGTCTAGCCCAAACCATCCTAACTTCTTGCTACTCTGCAGGTCTCCATCATTTCTAGGTCTGATTCTGTGCCCCCCAGTGGATCAGTTACTAACCAAAATGGCGGCGCTCTTTTCCTTCCAGTGTAGAAACACTGGTTTTTCAGAATATGCTATTCTACAGAATTCACAAGTTCCCACCTCAGAGCCTTTGTTCAGGCAGTTTTTTCTGTGTGGAATGTTATTTTCCTCCTCCTATAACCATATCTACCTGGCCAAATCCTGCTCATGCCCTCAGAGGGCTCGGTTAAATCCCACCCAACTGGACCTAAGTTCTGACTCTCTAGAATACCAAAAACACATTTGCTATGCCTCTCTTAAGGTAAATAACAGTGTCTGCTGTACACAGAGACTCTGAGCTTACAGCCCTTCTAGGATGCAGGCAACTCAGGTGGGGTCAGTCTGACTCATTCCTGCAGCCCTAGTATGTGTCTCACACACAGGAAGCTCTTTAGCACCTAATTTGGTTGTTTGCCCATTTAACAGATACACATCTAGGGCCTATTTTGGGTCAGGCCAGGTTGTAGGTGCCAAGGATAAAAGATGGCAACGATTCAGTTCCTACCTTCAAGGGGGGAACAGTGGGGTAGTCAACTTTGATGGTGTTTGAATGTGTGTGTGTGTGTGTGTGTGTGTGTGAGAGGGAGAGAGAGAGAGAGAGACAGAGAGAGAGAGAGAGAGAGAGGATATTTTTTTTAAAAAGGGAATAATACTGGAAAAGACAGAGGACCACTCCCCAGATGTCCAGAATGTTCAAGAAGTTGCATGCTGTCCATAGGGTTGGAGGTGAGAGGAGGTGACAGTGGGTGAGGGAGAGCCTGGGCAGGGGCCAGAGCATGCGGGGATTGACAGATGAAGAGGCCTGGATGTGGCTGTGTGGTAGAGTGAGGGCATGGGATGGTTTTCGTCAGTGAGGTAATGTGGCCAGGGTTGGGGTGTGACTTAAGGAGAAAATGGGATCAGGTGGGAGAACAGGGACTTCTGCGGGAGGCACAGGTGTGAGGCTGGTGTCACCTCAACACCGACTGCTCCTGGGTTCTTCCTCCGTGGCAGGTCATAGAGCCACCCACCATACCTGTGTCCGGGTCACTGGAAAATGTCACACACACCTGAGGGTCTAGATGCCAAACTGAGCCCATTTGTCTACCTCTTCTCCCCCACATGCCACTGAAATAAAGAGAGAAATATACAAATAAGAACAGATCCATAGTAGTACCAGCTGGCCAGAAAGTCTGAGGGAAAACAGACAAGTGGGAGTGATAGGAAATCTAATCAGAGCTGGGCAGGGAGGGCCCACTTGCTCAACACCCTGGACTTCCCCAGAGGCATTACCTGTGGCAGAGTAGGCTGGAGAGAATTTCTGAAACCCAAGGAAGAAGAGTGAAACTTCTAGGCTTCCAGAGAGACTAATGTGGGAGCTGGGGGTGGGGGGCAGGGGAGGTCCTTAAAATAGAGATTACCTACCTGACACCCTACTGTCTTCAATTGTACAACTTTACTAGTCCAGAAGCATCCAGCCCTGGCAGATGGCTTGATTGCTCATCACAGAAACTTCCTGAAGGATCCAGCCACTCTTCAGTCAACGGCTGGTATCCTACGATTCTTTAAATCCCTCACTGCATGGCGTCCACAGTCCTGGTCTCTCAAGCTATATTCCTTACACAATCCTAACCAAGCCCCCATGTTGACCTTAAAGGACACTTCTGGTCCTCAGCAATCCCAACCTTACTCCCTCCTCCCAGACATGCCAAAACCCTGTGGAGGGTGTGCCCTCCGTTCTCCAGATGCATTACAAACTCAGCTTGGTCTTAGCAACAAATTGTGTTGATGGTGTCCAGGGAGATGGCATTTGGCAGTCTCCACCAAAATGCTGAGAATCAAACTGACAATGGACTTGATATTGTAGCATTAACTGCTAGAGGGCAACAGGGAAATGATCTCTGAGCTTTGAGGGGAAAGGGTTAAAACCCTTAGATCTATGACTCAGCCAAGTCTCAGAGCCAAAGAGAGAAGTACCAAAATAGTATGCCACCCACTTATCCTTTCTTAAAAAAATTACTCAAAGAATTACTCCATAGTAAGTCATTCAAGAAGGGGAAAGACAGGCTACACAAGAAACAGTGAGGAATAATAAAAGCAGAAAAATGGGTAGTCAGATCGAAGCAAATGGCGATAATCGTGATCTCATATTGTTGTAAATTAGGTATCATTTAATTATTGGCATTAATGGAGAAAATTTTTTTACAACTAATCATTTCTGGAAGAAAAATAAGAGGCAGCTCTTTTAAACCACAGTGTGTGGAGGGGAGGGGGAAAACACAGAAAATTCAGTTAATTAGTGTAACAAGAGTTAGGAAAGAAAAAAATTAAGCAGGAAAGAAAAAAGTATGATAAACAAAAGATGAAATATTAATAAGATGACAAAGGTAAGACTAAACATATTAATGACACAATAATGTGAATAAATTAAATTACCATATTTTAAGTTGAGAGACTGGACTGGGTAAAATTTTTTTAAAAACCCAGCCATATTCTGTCATTCTGCTTTTGTGTAAGTGGAATAACACACTTAAGACAAATTAGCAAAGAAAGATTGAAATCAAAGAAATGGATAAAAGACATTACAGGCAAAAAATACAAGAAAGTCAATATTAATGTAAAAATATTACATTAATATTACAAAATATTATAAAATGCAAACTATTAAATAAAGTGGGGCATTTTGTATCGCTAAAGGGTCTATTTTTCCATGAAAGCATTAAAATCATGAAAGGGTCTGTTTTTCCAAGAAAGCATTGAAATCTCATCTTGAACAACAGAACCACAAAATGTATACAGCAAGACACTCTTAGAACCACAAGGAAAAAGTAAAGAAAGAGCAGTAAATTTCTTGAACATTATCGCAAAATCTGATGGTACAAGTAAACTCCAATGAATACTACGAAGGATTTGAAGAGATAGTTAGTAAGCTTAACTTCATATATATTCAAGAAACAGAGAAAACATATTTTCCTCAAATGTCCTTGTATTATATTAGACAGCAAGAAAAAATTCCAGAAGGCACAAATGGTACGCTCCACAACCTCAATTCTTAATGAAATATAATTAGTAATCAACAAATAACAAAAATAAATATAAATAAGTAAACTATGCACATGACAATTTAAAAATGCTTTTCTTGAATCAAAGAGGACAGCAAAACTGAAATTTCAGGATAATTATAAATGTACATTGAGAACCCTGCTTTTTAAACTCTGTGGAATATAACCAAAGCTGCATCTAGAGGAAAATATAGACTCTACGTGCTTAAATAAATAAATAAGAAAGATTGAAACTAAATGAATTAACCACATAACTCAAGAAGCTAAAAATAAAAAAAAAGAACAAAATAACCTAGAAGGAAGGAATAAATAAAGTTGAAAACAAAAATAAATGAATGGGAAAACGACAGAAACCACGACAAAAGAAATATAAAGCTGCAATCTGCTTTTCTGATGGTCAAATTACGTCCAAATCTTACTGGCAGCAAAGAGCAAAATCACAAATAAGTGTTCAGAGAGGTGATGTAAACATATACATAATTTTTTTTAAATTTAGGTGAATTTGATACATAATTTTATGTCAATGAATTTTAAAATGGACAATTTTCTAGAAAATTATAAATTGCAAAACTAAAGAAAACATAAAAACCTGAGTAGAAATAACTACAGAAGTAACAGAAAAGGCTGTCAAAGATAGAATTTCAAAGTAGCAGAGAAAGGATGAATTATTTAAATAAAAGAACTAGAACAGCTGTCTGTCTGTTCATTCAATAAATACTTATTAAGTGCCTACAGTATGTCAGGCACTGTTCTGGGTACTGGGAACAAAACAGAAAAGGGTCTTGCCCTCATGGAGGTGAAAGTCTAACGAAGAGAAATGGATAGCAAGCAAATAAACAGGTAAAACAAGTGACATGGCAAAGGGCGGTACGTGTCAGGAGGAAAATTAAGCAACAAAATGTGATACAGAGTGAGCAAGGGTGGAGAAAGCTATTTACAGAGGATACAGGCATCATACACACATAGATTTACATAGATGAGAGACATGAACATAATATACAAGAAAATCCATGAGAATACCAGAACTATCAGAATATTTATACAATTTTGTGCTGGAAAACAACTTTTGAAGCCTGAACTGGATCTCAATGCTCTTAAAGGAAAAGATTGACACATTTGGCTACTTAAAAATATTAAGCAAATAACAAAAGACTTCATCAGTAGTTAAAAAGCAAATGACAGACTGGAGAAAAATATTCATGACATATATACAAAAGAGTCAATATCCATAATGCGTGATACGCACTCACAAAACAATGAGAAAAGACATACAGCCAATAATTTGGAGAAAGGAAATGAACAGATCATTATTTAAGAAATAAAAATGACTAATAAAGATATGCAAAGATGCTGGTCTCACTCATAATTAAAGCATCGATGTTAACAGTCAGTGTCTGTTTTCCCCAGTTGGTTAGCAAAGAGGAAAATGATTGCTACCATCAAGCACTGGAGAGGAGTAGCAGCCAAGGAACGCTTCCCAAACACAGCTGGTAGGGTGTAGATCAGGAGAGCCTTTTTATCATGTCTACCAAAATTCATGTTGACCCTTCAGCTTCGTAAGTGTGCACAGACATCATCATACACAAACATACACACGTATGGATGATGGCAGCAGCACTATCGTCACAGTGAAGATGGAAGCATCCTTAATATCCACCAGCAGGGAACTGGTTTAATAAGTCAATGATGAGGAATCTGCTCGATGGAATAGTCATGGGACAATAACTTTTCTTAAAGATGAACATATACTCCTACCAATAACAGAGGTTGATTGTAACCTTGCCTACCTGTCGGGCACGGACTTGGGCACTTCTCACGGGTGGTCTCTCCTACCCCACACTGCCTGCGAGACAGAGGGCACCACTGCTTCCCCCCTTTTGCACCTGAGACCTAGAGAGGCTAAGTGGCCTGACCACACAGTGACCTTGGTCTGTCTGACACTGGAGCCTGCACTCTCAGCGGGGACATATTCTTCTTTTCAGTAAGATGGTAAAAAGCAAAATCACAGTCACACGCCTATCTGTACAGCCATGAGTACTACAGAAGACCTATCTGCCAGCTTGTCCCAGGGGGCCTGCAGAGTAGGCAGGGCTTAGACTATGCCTTGTCCTCTTTACACATTTCTATACTGTTCCTTTGTAAAGAAATAAACCTGCATCACTTTTATAATGTAAAAATTATATAAATATACAAAAATAAAGTAGAATAGTGGTTATCTGGAGTTGGGGCAGGGAGGAATAGGGAGTTAGTGTTTAATGGGTACAGAGCTTCAGTTTTACGAGATGAAAAGAGTTAGGAGGCCGACATCTTCAGTGAAACAACTCAGAAACAGAAAGTCAAATGCCGCATGTTTCTCTTATATAAATAACGTGAACACATGGACATAGAGAGTGGAATCATAGACACTGGAGACTCACAAGGTGGGGGATAAAGGAAGAGAAATTCCCTAATGGGTACAATGCACACTATTGGGTGCAGTTCCCCTAAAAGCCTAGATTTCACCACTACGCAATATGTATATTCCTATACAAATGAAAGAGAGAAAGAAAGGAAGGAAGGAAGGAAGGAAGGAAGGAAGGAAGGAAGGAAGGAAGGAAGGAAGAAAGAAAGAAAGAAAGAAAGAAAGAAAGAAGGAAGGAAAGAAAGAAAAAGAAAAGAGATAGAAGATGGATGGTGGTGATGTGTGCACAATTTTATGAATGTACTTGATAATATCAAACTGTGCACTTAAAAATGGTTAAGATGGTAAATATATGTTACGTGCATTTTACCACAACTAAAACATGATACAAAAGTGTCTTCTTTTTAGAAGTCAGTTAAGCAGGGAAGGGCTACTAGAAGAGGGACCTGTCTGCAAGGCTGCACCCAGCCAGGACAGGAAGGACCAGGGCCAGCTCCTCTGCAGGCCCTGCTCAAAACCACAGGAGAGGGGACGTGCTCTCTGCTCCCCACCATAGCATCACAGCAAGGCCTTTGCTGGCAGGTAGTGGGAGCCCTGTATTTGGCCTGGGCACTGGGGGTTGGCATCACTGCAGCTGACAAAGGGTTAAGAAAAACCCCAGATGCCTGGCAGGGGCCAGCCTCATTCACTCACAACATAGCTACTTTCCAAGGACTGGCCAGGAGACAGGGGGTTTGGGATCTGGCAGTGGGCCTCACACCCTGATCCCAGAGAAGGAGAAGCCTGGTTCCGAAGTCCCCAGCCGCCCTCGTGACTTGCAGCCCTTACCTCCACTCTGAAAGGACAGCTGCAGACAGGGTCAGCACATGGCAATTTGAATTGAATTTGAACTTCAGGGAATTATGGGATGAATCTTTCTAGTTTCAATTTCATTTGTTATTGTGGTCTGTGGGTCAACAAGAAAAGATGAAAATACAAGACATGGCTCACACATGGCAGAATCATATTGAGTAATACTGGTGGATCATGCTGGGGGTACTAGCATATGGGAGGAGAAATGGAGAATCTGTGGCATGCCTCATTCACCCAATACCATAGAAGTAGCGTGGGACTGCACAGAGTCAGCCCTGACATCACCAGGAAGACATGGGTTCAGACCCTGGTTTCATCCTTTAATAGCTGTGTGACTTCAGCTGAATTGCTTAACCCCTCTGAACTTCACTTCCTCATGAATTAGAAGTGAAGCGTATCACTCTTCCCTAGGTGTCACGTGGGTCAGATGAGACAAAGTATGTGTGAGATTGGCATGAACCCAGCATACAAGAGGCACTCAATTAATGCCCGTGTCCTTCTCCAGTTAGGGTGGGAGACCTTCCAAGGGTGGGAGACCTTCCAAGTCTCCCTCTATCAATCTCTCTCACTCTGGTTCTTACTCTGAGGAGTTAGCTCTGTGAGGTTCCCTGTCTTCTCCTGTGGTCAGCCTCGGGGCTTCCACTTTCCTGGGGTGCTCACCTCTGTTTCAAATATGTGTGTGTCAGTCTGAGAACGCTGCCACATGCGTCTGGCTGCCTGGAGACAGCCCAGGGAAATTTCCTGTCCCACTGTGCTCTCCAGATGAGAGGCTCCTTACTCATGTGGAGGCTGACTCACTGGTAAGGAGGTGTCCCAACAAGGGAAACAGACGGGCAACAGAGTCCAGAGTCTCTGACGGGAACAAGACAAATTTGAGGAGACCCAGGATGTGCTTTCCAGGAAAGGCCCGGAAAAATGGAGGATGGCGATACATTTCCATTCCTTCTGAAGATGGGAAAGGAGGAACTTCAGAGGCAAGGTAACAGATTCTGTTTAGTGACAGGCAAGAATATACTGGCTCATTAACTGTCCTGGGATCAGGCAGAAGAAATGTTCACGGCTCCCAGGCCCTGCAGGGATCGGAAGGGTGACTCCGCTGGTGTATGGAGGGCACCAGCCAAGGAGGCCTAGAGAGTCATGGAGGGAGGGGAGGAGGAGCAGTTGTCAGAGGGGCTGCACTTGGAGGCTGAGGTGCTGAGAGCTGCCAGGGGAGTCACTTCCTGCCACACCAGGCCATGCCTCCTGGTGGCCCTCTTTCACAGAAAGTCTCATGGAACTGGGCACTCACTGCACGGGGCAGAGAAGACACCTTCCCCTCAGACTGGGGGCAAGAGAAAGCTCTTGGGGTTGCTCTACATTTCAGGTCTAGTGGCACCCCATGAAGTGACCGTCCAAGAGACACTCCTCATCACCTGGACCCCAAAGTGCAAAGGTAAAGAAGACAAGGCCCCTGTCTCAGGGTGTTACAAATCTAGAAGGGAAGATGGGCAGGAAGGTCAGTGATCTCAGGATCTCAGCCCTTTCTCCCATGGAGCCCCAGAACTGAGTTGCTTCCTTCCAGCAGGCTTATCCTGTCTCCCCAGGTGGTACAGACAGAAGCCTGGGTGGGGAAAGAACCCAGTATTTGTCAAGTGCCTACCTCGCACCGATGCTGTCCCTGTCATATCTCACTGTCACTCCGATGCCACAGGCAGGCTTCATCACCACCATCTGGCAGCTGAGGAAACTGAGGTTTTGTAAACAGAGAGATGTGGACAGCCTTGCATGGCAGAAAGGGAGCCCACATTTGGCATTAAAGAAAACTGGACACCGCTGGTCTTTGTTACTGTGTAGCCTTCATCAAGTCATTGAACACCTGTGAGTCTCAGTTTCCTCATCTCTAAAATGGGAGCAATAGAGCACATCCTGGGCCAGAGTAAAAACTAAATAATAAGAGTTGACTCTCCAAAAAAACGAGACCTTCTCCCTCTTCCTCTTCCGGTTCCTTTCCATCTGTAAACTTTACTTGTAGTTACAATTATTTTGTCTTCTAAAATAAGAAGATACCAGCTCTCATAATAAGATTGCTGTAACTTATTCACAGAGAAGTAGGTTGAGACCTTGGGCGACCCCAGGGACTGCAGAACCTCAACCACTGGCCCACAGTGCGGCTGGCAGAGTCAGTAATGCCTCTGGGAAGATTGTGATAACGGGGGTATGGTTTTGGAGGGAGAATTGCTTTCTGCCTCCACAATAGCTGCCTCTGAGCTAAGAGGGGAAGCCTGATGACCTTGGATTCTCCAGGAACACAGCCAAGCCTCTGGTCTAGATTCCAAGCTGCCCCCACTCCTTCCCCCTTCCCCATCCCCCACCCCTTCCCCACTGCCTCCCCCACCATCCCCACACCCCCAGCGGGTCAGAGTTTCAGACAGACAGAAAGGGCTGTGCCAAAGGAAATTGTGTGCTACAGAGCCTACCTGGTCTGCTGTGGTGTTCTTCCCTTTTTGGAACTTTGTGGCTGTTTGAGTGGGCACCTTTTTCCATAGACAGTTTCCATTGCATCAGTTATTTACATTGTCACCACCGATATGTGGGCTCTGGTTTCGAATCGGTGAACCAGAGCAGGCCCTGTGGGGCCCGTCATACCTTACAGAAGGTGAGAGAGCCTGTTTCCACAGCCAGGGGCCCCACACCCTGGGTCCACGCTCAGAGCTAGCCCCACCCCTGGCAGGGTCACTCATAATCCACTCCATCCATTTGGGAAGGCAATTTAAGGTTAGATTTAAGAGAATTTTGGAGCATGAGTTCACCCACTTCCTAGAGATGCAACCCAAGCCTCACCAACAAGGCTCTTTACCTAACATCTCTGGGTCTTCGTGAACTATAATTTGTAAGGTGGGAATAATAGTAGTGTCCACCAGGCTGGATTCTGGGGAGGACTCAGTCAGCTCATTCACACATAGTGCTTAGACATATCAGTATACGTGGATGGAGTCCTCTTTCTCCACCACCTGACTCAGACCCTGAGTCCTCTCACCTGGACCAACACACAACAGCATCTGAGCGTCCTGCCCAGCTCACTGGTCCATAGGGCCAAACAGGCTGTCCTGACAGTCGACTCCCACCACAACATTCCCCATCCCAGATCCCACGTCTGTCAGTGGCTCCCCCTAGAGAGTAAAGTCTCTACTTGCAATCTTCACAAACCCCAGGCTGCCTCTATGGTCAACTCTCCCTGCAAACCTCTGCTTTTGCCAACTGCCAGATTCAGGGTGTTCATGCCTCTTTGCAGTTCTCTCTGTCTGGAAGGCTTTTTTCCACTTTATGGCAGACAAATGTAATCCATATCAGCCCGTGTGAGCCCAGCTCTATGCCACCTCCTCCATGAAGCCCTTCATTGACCTCTCTGGCCAGAAACAATCTGTCATTTAGGGATTTGGGTCTTTGTTGTGGCATTTACCTTCTTTATCCCATGTGTGTGGAATAGGATATAACTGTCAGCATCACACACAAACCACCTGACCTTCGAGGACAGGACTGGAATATGTGCGACTCACACACACAATTAATTATGTGTGAACATAATTGGCGGCAGTGAGTGAATAAATACTGAGTTCTCTGAACGTACTACCCTTGGATGGCAGGGGAACTAGGTGGAGTGTGTTGGTAAAGATGAGCCGTCAGTCCATCAACATCCCCATACTTTTGGTTCTTCTTGGGCAGGCTGGAGTGTCAGCCAGAGGCAGGGACCCCAAGGAGCATAGAGCCCCATTCCAGCCCGGCCTCCACTGCTGAGTCCCACAGCCCAGGGCACCAGGAGCCCATCCAGGGCCAGACTCTGACCTCAGCATGGAAGTCGCCTCCAAGGCACTCTTGAGATGTCCAGGAGCCATGGCTGACTCCCCCTCTTCCTCTTCCCCCACACTCTACATGTCACCGGGTTCTCAGTGAGTTCCCTCCTTAGTTGTCTCTGAGCCTATGGGCGGTTCTCCACCCCACTACCATCTCAGCCCAGACTTCAGCCTCTCTCGCCTCCTCCCCGGCCTCCCCATGGATGCCCCTTATTTTCTGAGCCTATCTCCATGCTGCCCAGAGTGGCGTTTCTGCATCACAGCTCTGACTAGGCCACGGTGCTCCCTGACTATTCGATGCTTGATGACACCCCAGAAACCTGGTTCCCTAGGGAGGTGTTGGGGTTCTCCCATCCCTCCTGCAGGGCTCCACTGTAACACTAACCACACTGCCCTGTGGCATTTATCCCCCTTGAATGTTGGTCTTCCCACAGACTGAGAGTCCTTCAGATCAAGGTCAATGGGTACCGTCTGTGCCTCCAGAGCTTAGAGCAGAGCTTGGGGTGCAGGTGGTTCTCTGAGAAAGTGCTCTGAATGTATGCAGGAAGGACTAACAATGGACACACACACCATGGGCCCTGCTTTCCAGAGTACTGTCCAATGCCACCACACTCAGGACCTCACTCTCACTTCCGAGCAGCTGGTGAAGCTTCTACACTGGAAGGTACATAGCCCGCCTAGACTGAGGGGCTTTCCCAAGGCACCTGACACCTTTCTGTCTGGGCCACAGCTCCCAGAACCCCTGAAGGCCTGAAGTTAGCAGAGCAGACAGAGTTTGCCTACATGTTGACTGCCCGGCCTGGGAAGCCAGAGACATGGGCAGAGGCATTGGGCAGTTCCAGAAGGAGGGGAAGGAATCTGAAGGGCGCTCCACCTCTGGTTGCTCTGCACCAAGGCCTTGCCTGCTGTTGCCTCCCCTCTGCCCACACTGCTCCCCCCTCCCCAGATGCGCCCACCTTCCTAGTCTCTTTTCCCTTCCAAGGACCAGCCCCATCGCCCTACCAGGCTGTCCCTATCTAGTGTTCTTTTAAGCAGTTAAACTCATGGAATTATGGGTCAGTAAATGGCAGGGGGTAGGTGGACAGGATCTGAGATCTGACTGCAGTGCTGCCATTAACTGACCACGTGACCAGGAACAAATCAAGTTCCCCTCTAGGTCTCAGTTTCCCTTCTGTCAAGCCAAAGATCTGGACAAGCCCAACTCTAAAGATCCCTTCTTTCCTAACTCCCAATCAAGTGGTTGATTTATTTACTAGCCAGAATAATTCTTCCTAATTAGAGGAAACGAACAGAGAGAACCACGTGTCTTTCTCTGTTCCTCCTGAAAGCCAGGGTGGGTCTCCAACTCTGGGAATATGTTAGATCTCCTTTGGGCCCTTGAAGGAATATCCCCATTTGACAGCAATTTCCATGTCCATAGCAACCAGGGATTTAAAGCATACTTGCATATTTGTTCTTTCTCTGGATTTTAATAACTGGGTGAGGTAGGCCTTTAGCATTCTCATTTTGCCGAGTGAGGTCTGGGAGGCTCAGGTCTTATCTAAAGCCCTCTAGTAAGTGCGAGGGAGAAGTGGGATTGGCCCCCAGCCATTACACTGCGCTGGCCCAGGTGCTCGGTTCAGGCTGGCCTCACCAGACAGGCAGGCAGATGCTTTCACAAGACAACAGCATCCGCCTCCCTGTTTGTCTCCACAAGTGCTCTTCACACGTGCAGAAGCACCCAGAGGTGTGGGGGCACACAGCCTCACGGTGAGCTGGGGGGTGTCTCACTTCTAGAAGCCAGGCTCTTTCCAGGCTCAACATTCCAGAGGACAGGCAACACTAAGACCTAGACTTTGTCCAGGCAGAGAAGTCTTTCTTTCTGAAGATTTCAGCCCCTTTGCTACCTCAGACCTTGGAGCCTTTGAACCTAATTCAGAGCAACAAAAGCTCCGCTCTGAAAGACAGGGCAATGCCTCACTCTTCCCAGGCCCCGCTGATTGCAGGGCTCCTTCTCTGAGACTCCCAGATGGAGGCTGATTGCACGTGATCTGACTATCAAACAGAGAGGAAGAGAAGGTAAAGGTCCAGACTCTAGAAGTGAAGGAACTAGGGCTGCAATTCTGGGACGCTTCTTCCAGCTTGACTCTCCTACTTGCTACTTGTACTGTTACTTTAAGGACATACTGATCCCATCTTCCAAATTATACCATAAACTCCTTACCAAGGTTTCACAGTAGAAGCTCCATGTGCACTTGTTCAGTGTACTACCTGAACAACCATTCACAACCCATCCTCTGCATAGCATTTATCACCACTGCAAATAATGAATTGCATAATTACTTATTCTCTCTTCACAGAATACAAATTCTCGAGGGAGGATCAGGCCCTGTTTGCCTTGTTCCCAAGCTGTAGCCCAGACTCAGGCATAGTGTTAACAGAGAATTAACAGAGAATAGGCACTCAATAAATACATGCTGGATTAATAAACCCATCCAGCTGCCCACTCAAGCATTTAGTTAGAAGAAGAGTGGACCTGCCCCGCAGTCAGAGGTGAGAGGCCTGTGTTCTGGCCCCAACTCTACCACTAGTTCCTCGTGTGCCCTTGAGCAAAGCATTTCCTCTCCCTAGGTCTCAGTTTCCTCATCTGTAGAATAGAGTGTGGGGTTGGACTTTCTGTGCCACACTGGCATGGCCCTGAGGGGGAGTACTTCCTTAAGCTTTGCACTCTGGGCACCTTGCTGGTCTCACCCATGACCAGCCCTGGTTCTCCATGTTTTCCCAGTTTTGCCCCAGGTCTAGGCGTATGGGATGTTCTCAATGAAGCAAGAGAGAAGGGCGTTCAGGCAGTGTGGGTAACATGCCAACGTCAGGAGAGGTGCTATCCCTCCTGGACCATATTGCTGGGAGAGAAGAACTCAGACACCCAAGAAAGTGGCATCCTCAAAGGGTGCAGCCATCTGTCCTGTTTACCTCCAGCCTATGGGGAGGAGGGAGGGAGGGACTGGATCAAGACCAAGTGCCAAAGCCAGGAGCCGACCAAGGTTCAGGTCCAGACCCCTTCAGCATGCGGCGCAGAATCTGGCTCCCACGAGTGCAGGGCACAACCGGCTTCAACCAGAAGTGGCATACTCGAAGTGGCAGAGGCAGAAGCAGTTATTTAGGGGGATGATGGGACGGAAGCCTTGAAGGATGGGAGGACCATGGAGAGAGTGAGGGTGGTGTTCTGGGCTGAGGAGGTGGTATCAGCACAGTGTGCCTGTAGGAGACCCTGCTCGGGTGTCTAGGTCACCTTCCAACTTGTAGAGCAATGGCTAACGGGGCCCACGAGAGTGAAGCACCTGGCCAAGATCAGATTGTGAGAAACAGAAGAGCATGCCCACAACAGTCCCCTGCTTCGGACACTGAGGCCCTCTGCCCATTTCTCAGCCTGTTACACTGCCCATGTCAGGTTTATGGTTGCTGCTGTGACAATTTACCAACAAACTTCATGGCTTGAAACATCACACATATATGATCTGAGAGTTCTGGGGGTCAGACATACAAAGTGGGTCCCGCTAGGCTAAAATCGAGGTGTGGATGGGGCTTCCTTCCTTTCTGGAGGCTCCAGGGGAGAATCTGTTTACCTGACTTTTCCAGCTTCTAGAAGTTGCCCTCGTTCCTTGGCTCATGTCCCCTCAAAGCCATCAATGGCCAGTGGAGTCCTTCTCACACTGCGTCATCCTGATATTGACTCTCTGCCTCCGTCCATTGTGATGCCATTGGGCTCTTGTGGATAATCCGGAACAGCCACTCTGTTTTACAGCCAGCTGATCTGCTACCTTGATTCCACCTGCTGCCTTAATTTCCCTCTGTCGTGTCACCTCATACATTCACAGGTTCCAGGAATCAGGAAGTGGACATCTCTGTGGCGGGTAGGGAGGCATTATTCTGCCTGTCACACTGCATGGGACACATCTCCCCCAAAGAGGGCTCAGAGGAAGGCGACCGGGGAGGAGGGCCGAGGTTGGGGAGAAGAAGGCTGCTGACACACGTGCACCTTTGGCTCCCTCCTCAGCACACATTATTCTCAAAAGCCTCATCCTGTCTCTACACTAGGCTGGGCACAGGCAGCTTCCGCAGTGGCTGCAGGAGCGGAGCAGACCCAGAAGAGCCCCACTGCAGTGGAATACCTCCTCCCTTGGGGCTCTCCTTGCGCTCTCATGCTCACTCTTCCATCTCCACCTGGAAGGTTTTGGCGGGTTCTAGGTCAGAGACCCATACGAGGTTTGCTGAGGCCTTGGGGGGCACTCCTCCTGCATCTTGGCTCTGGGGTGGGAGGGTCTGACCACGGGCTGGGCTCCCTTCACCCCATGCTGGTGTGATGAACTTGGAGTCTCCTCCTTCCCAGTCTCACTGCCCCTGAACTGCAGGTCCCTACAGGGTCCCAAATGCTCTTTCTCTCACCTCTCGCCACCAAACACTGGGATCCATGGACACTCCTGGTCTCTTGGGCTAGAAACCCATGCTGCTCTAATCTTGCCCTCTTTGGGCCTCTGGGATGTGCCCAGGTCCCTGCCTGGTGGCACCCAGAGTCCACTCTCACAAGCCCCGCTGGCTCCCAGTCCTTTGTTCCTGGTGAGTCCTGCCAGCCTGCTCTGCCTTCCTGCTCTGGGAGTCTCAACTGGGAAGCTCCACTCAAGTCCTACCTTCTCCCAAAGTTCTTCTTTCTACAGGTTTTCCTTTTAGAACAAGACCTCACCCACTGCAGGGGCTAAAAATGTGCGGAAATATATAAACCAACACATGCCCGGACCTCAGCAGCCACACCACTCACTCATTTGACAGTGTGTCTCTATGGCCCTGGGACATGTCCTCCATGACTGCAACTCACGTCTCTCATCTTATTCTGCCAAAGGAAAACAAAAGATAACGCACCTCCCACATGCTAGGCACTGAGCTGAGTATTTTGCATGCACTAGCTCATTTAATTCTCGCCTCAGCTCAACTATTATCATCCCCACCAAAGGGAGAAGAAACGAGACCCAGAGAAGGGAAGCAACTTGCCCAAGGTCACACAGCCAGGAGGTGGCAGAGCCCAGACTGGACCATGCACCCCCCACATGCCAGGAAGTCAGAGACTGTAGCTACCCTGTCATACTTGGCAGCCCAGGAGGAAGAGACACACAATCAGTAAGAAACACTAAATGAAGTGTTTCCAATTTGCCTCCTAGAAAGTTCTGAGCAGTTCAAGGTGGTTCCACTTTGTGTCCTTGTGTATATTGGGAACAAGAATTTATTTGAGTTGAAAAAATTTGAAGGGGTGGGGAGGGCCTCCACTATTTAAAAAGTATGGAGACCACTGACCATAGGGAACCCATCCTTGCACCACTGAGAGGACCAAGGCTCAGAACGAAAGTGACAAGACCTTTGCCCCACAAGCCAGAGAGCTCCCTCTGTTTTGCCTATCTACCTCTTGATGGCAAGCCTATTGTGTATCCCACTCAGCCCTGCTTGGCACAGAATTCAGAATCCACTGTGGCTGGGTCCTGGTTCCTGCCTTTACAGTGCTGCATCCCTGATGGCCTGGCAGCTCGTACGTTCAGAGTCCTGCATCCTTGCCTGTGCAGCAGGGTCTGTATGGATTCACCAAGGAGGCACAGCTCTGCTCTGAATCTGAGTCATGAGCAGTAATCTCGGGACCATGGATACGATGCTGGGCCCAGAGCTGCTGCTGCAGGGAGATGGAAAGAGCCCTATATTTAGAACCAAAAGCCTCAAGTTGAATCCTAGCTCTAAGGCTTGCCACTTAGTGGCCTTGAGCCTTCCACTTGACCTCATTAGGTCTTAGTCTGGGAGATAAAAATGTCTCCCGTAGGGGTTGGTGTGAGTTGTAAAGAAGTAATGCGTAAAAATGCTGGATGCATAGGGATCCTCTGAGATGCGTGTCCCAGGTTCCACCTTATCCCACGGCTGAATGCTACAGCTGGGGTTGGGGCCCTGGAATCTGTACTTCCCCAGCCCCTCATTCCCCACCATCATTAACTCTATTGCAGGTAGTCAAAGGATCACGCTTCAAGAAATCCCTCTAGAAAGTGCTCAATCTGTGTTTGTCAAATAGATGAATCCTTGAACATCTGTTGAGTGGCCCAGGGCTGCTAGAAGCCACGGGCCAGAGGAAAGAAGTAATTTTCTCCAAATACATTTCCTGTAAAGCCCAAATGAGGGAACCTCGGTCGGGCTTCTAGGACTGGGAGGATGATGCAACATCAGCTTCCTTTTCCAAGGGGCTCCTCCCATTAGATGGAGAGAGACCTGGCTGGATGGTCATACCCAGTGGCTCAGGGTCAAACCCAGGCAGGCAAGCTCTGGGGATGGAGTCCCCCTGGGACTGGTTCCAGACCCTGTTCTCTTCGGCATCTTCATGAAGACAGGAAAGAAAGAACTGAAAATATGCTCATTAAATCTGCATCTGGCACCCAGTTTGGCAGGGTTGCCAAAATTCTGTAAGACTAGAATTAAATTAGCAAATTGGAAGTAAAATGATTTTAAGCAGGCATGATGGAATTCATCAGGGCCAGGTGGAAGTGAGTGGGGGAAGGGAACCAGGAAAGCCCACATCCCTGGGGGTGGGAAGGCCTGGCTGGGAGCGGAAATGGAAAAGAAATAAACCAGCCAGCAGAAATGACCCAAATAATTAAGATTCACCCTCACAATGAGGTGGTGACAGAGGCGGCCCCATACTGTAAGATGGCGAGAGGCTCTTTCCAGAAGATGAGAGGTGTGGCTGGACAGCACCCAGCAAAGGACAGCAGCCCTTTAGAAAAGGGCCAGGAAGAGGGGCCCGGGGAACTTCTGAAGAATGATGGGTAGGTTCTCTAGACTGGAGGCTCCATGGGGCAGGCGCTTGGGAAGTGACATGCATGGAGGTGCGTTGACACCGCTGTAAGCACTGTTGCTTGTTTACTGATCCCATAGTCTGGGGAATAACACTGGGATGGGCATGGCAGGGGCTGAGGAGGCATAGACTCTATGGGGGAAGGAGGAAGAGGTTGGAAGCATTTACTGGGCACTTACTAAGTGTCAAGCACTGTGTTAGATATTTGTCAAGTATTATCTCATTTAATCGTCACAATAATCCGGTAGTGATGAGATTTTTCTTCTCTTTATTTTCTTGGACTTTCTTTTTTGTCTTCTTTATTGAAAAAAATTTTTTTAAATAACAAAAGTAAAGAGCAGACAAGTCCCACTTCACCCTCTCCAATCCCACTCCCCAGCTGAAACCACCACTCACAGTTTGCTGGGTATGTTCCCAGACTGTTTCCTACATGTGCACACACGTATTTAATTATTTATTTATTTATTTATTTTCTAAATAAAAGTAGTATTATACTATACCTATCACACGGAAACCTTTTCCCACTTAAAAACATGTTGTGAATATCCTCCCATGTCAGGACCTCTAGGTTTACTTTTTCCTTTTTAAATGGCCACAAAATATTCCAAGGTACAAATGCACCAGAAATTTTGCCCCTGCTGGAGGTTGAGGTCGTCTCCAATTTCTCTCTACGACCATCAGTGATACAAGGAAACACTCTTGGGCGCACATATCTTTGTGTACCTATGTTTTTCCATAGGTGGGGAAACACTGAATCAAAGTAGGTGCCGTCAGTCCTCTATATCTGTGGGTTCCACATCTGTAAATTCAATGAATTGCGGATCAAAAAACGACTTGGAAAAAATTCCACAATGTTCCAAAAAGCAACACTGAATCCACGTGAATGAAGTGATGTGTAGGCATTGTGCTAGGTATCACAAGCAATCCGGACATGCTTTAAAGAATGCTGGAATATGTGACAGGTTATATGCAAACACTATGCCATTTCACATAGGGATCTGGGCATTGATGGAGCTTGGTATCCATGGGGAGTCCTGAAGCCAACCCCCGAAAGACACCAAGAGATGACCGTATAGGTATTTATCATTTTAACTGATACCAGTTTAGATTCCCAAGACCGTTTGACCCTTGCCAACACTAGGTCTTCTCTATTTTTCTTACATTTTTGCCATTTTTAGGCAAAATAACCTATGATTTCTTGCTAGGCCAATGTTCACTCCTACTAGTTCCAACTTCTGACAGCTCCATGTTGCTTATGGTATGGTCCCCGTAGGGGTGAACATTGGCCTAGCAAGATTTACATTTGGTAAATCTAGCAAGGATTTGCATTTGGTCTTTTAATTTATAAACCTTTGTTTTTTAGTAGCTAGAACATTAGCCACATGTTTATGGACCATTTTTTACATCTGTTATGTTACCTGTTTATATCTTTTGATCATTTTTAAAACATGGCTATATGTTTAGTTAGTTGATAGAATAATACATAATTCTCATAAATAATAAATAACATACAGCTTTCTAGACACCCAGCACTGTTCCTGGCTCCTCACAAACTTCACTGCATTGAGTCAAAGCCCTGAGAAGTGATTGTAGCCGCCTGTTTATAGCCAAGGAAAGGGAGGCTCAGTGATGTTGAATAATTTGTCTGAGGTCACACAGGTCAGACGCAGGCCAGGCAGATTCTGAGGGACTAGCTTAGCCAGCCATTTATCCTCAAATTAGTTTCTGAAACCTATACTACATACACACCCTGCCATCTAACCCATAAAGAAAGAAAATTTTCCCCTAAATGTCCCTTTCCTGTGATCTACTCTTTATGTGTGGAGTCTTTTGAAAGAACAGTTCTCGTATGCCAGGTAAGGAAACTGAAGTCCAACTTCTAACGAGAGGCAATCATAGAATGGAATTGGCCCCTGCCCACTCACTGGGACACCCGCTTGCCTGGAGGGGTGAGGAGCAGGATCTGCAAGGGGGCAGGATGTACATTTGGGGCTAAGGATCAGGGAAGTGGAGGAGCAGGGAAGCTGGGAAGTGCTCTGAAGAGCCGGCTGTAAAGAGTCCTTTATCGGACCATACCGTAAGCAACATAGAGCTGTGAACAGCTGGGACCAGTAGGTGAACATTGGCCTAGCAAGAAATCGTCATCAAATCAAAGGGTACCCTCACCTCCCCGGGCAACTCCACTGACCAGGCACACTGACTGTTGAGGATGCCCACCCTTCAGGTAACAAACACACCTGTGCATGTGGAGGTGCATGTGAAAGCCATGCCCGACAAAGGGGTTTTTGGTCTTTAGTGGTGTATTTTAATGAAGTTCTTTTTTAGTTCCTAGAACACCAGTGTCACATGTGGGTCTCTGGGTTACAACCCACCAAGGATTTGTCACATGAGCTAGGCTACCCTTTTCTCAACGAACACACACAGTACTTCTGCCTCCCATGAGCACAACACACAGGAAGGGAGAGGGATCATTTGCATACCATTTGTCTTCTGAGAAAAAAGAAATTAAGTTAACGAAGTAGGAAAAATGTAAGAAACTGACATGCTGAAACTAATGTGTAGAAACAAATTTTGATCACTGTTTACTCACTTTATTTTTTTAGTCTTTGACCTCAGATAACTTTAGAGTTTCCCAAAATGTTTTCTATGGAACTAGTCCAGCTATTCCGTATGTGTATATGTGTGTGTGTGTGCACATGCGCGCGTACATATGTAATTTTGTGTGTCTGTGTGAGTCTGTGAGTCTGTGTGTGTGTGTATGTGTGTGGGTGCATTCTCTGATCAATTAATCTTGGAAAGCTGCACACCATACCCATCTCTACATACACATTCATAGTACTCACACATACTCTCACACACACATTTTTTTTTGCAAATTGCCAATGCTATTCTGCATATTAAAGACTCTGAGAAGTCCTGCAGTATAAGGGTCTTTAAACCTTCCCAAATGTACTCGACTACAGGACTCTGACTTTTCTCCCTGTTCCACAAACACACCATGGGAGACACTGGACTTCTTTATTTCACGAGATCAGAGCTTGCTTAAAATAAAGAGCCCATCTTAGAGCTGACAGCCTACCCTTTTAAACAGCAAACGCTCTCTGATAGACTCATGATGAGGGTTTTCTGCCTGCCTAGGATCATTTGCCTCTCCTCTACCTCAGGGCTATACCAAGTGCTTGCAAGCCAAGACAAGAGTGTGTGGAGTGGCCACAGGCCCTCTAGAAGCCATTAGGAGACCAGATCTTCCAGACAGGTGAGGCCACAAGGACTGGCAGGTGCAGGGTGAGCCTGGACTGATCATTTGCTCAGGTTTTCAGCTGGAGGGTCCCCAGAGACTCCCCTAAGCCAACCCACTTGCTTTGTGAATGAGGAATAGGGCACCAAACCTCAGAACCCCTTGGCCCCTGGTCTCCTTCCTTCATCTCATGGAACACTTCTCCCTAGGCCTGAATGTTTTCTCCTGTAAAAGAAAACCAGATTACCTTTCAAGGCCTTTCCAGTCCTCGAACTCTGTTCTCACTGCCTCGTTCCTACTCCTTCCCAGCCATTAGTCATTACAATTCGTACAATACATAATACAGCTCTACAAATAAAAGTAGGTTCCCATCTGTCTGTTACATCATCGAGTGAAAATGACTTGGTGAACTTCCACATGTAAAGGGCTTACTTGGTATAGCCTGCAATGTAGGTCATAAGTTATACTTAAAGTTCACAGGGGCAGTCCCTGAGTAGACATTGCAAGAGACCATTTTTTCTGCCAGGTGGCTACAGACACCTGCCTATGCTTTTGCTCCTTCTCAGCGGGGATCTCAAGGTAGCACACGTGGGGCGACCAGCAGCAAAGATTTAATTCCTCATGACTCTTCATGGCTTTCCCATGTGACCCTGAGAAGGCAAGCTAGTAGGAGTATATGTACATTCATTCATTTATTTTTAAATAAAATTTTCTTGTTGGAATCATTTCAGATTGACAGAAAAGTTGCAAAAATAGAACAGAGACCCCATATGCCTTCCACTCAGTTTCCTTTCATGTTAACATCTTACGTAACAAGGTGTATTTGTCAAAACTAAGAAATTAACATTGGTATATTACTAGCAACTAAATTACAGGCTTTATTTGCATTTTGACATTAGTTTTTCCACTAATGTCCTTTTTCTGTTCCAGAATTCAATCCAGTATATCACGTGGTATTTGGTCATTAAACTCACATCTCCTACGTCTGTGGATTTACTGTTGTTTTCAAGAAACAGATGTTATTTTCTCCTGCATGCAAGGTGGCATGCCGGAGACTGTGGTGGATCCCCACTGCCCTGCAGGAAGGAACACAGTGTCGGACTGGCAGCAAGTCTGGGTCTGAGCATCCACTCTGCCCCTCACTTGTGATAGGGTCCTGAGCTTGTCACTGCACATATAGCTCTCAGATTCCCTGTCTGCAATATGGAGCTAAGACTATCTGCATTGCTCGATGGCTAAATGAGACAGTCTACATGGACAGGCATTTTGAAGCCTTTAAAGCCCTATCCAATGCTGCTTACTTATTATTAACATTGCCGCAATGATGATCCTTAAGTAGACTCAGCATGCTGTTTTTAAAGCAGGACAGCCCAGTGTCAGAGCTAAATGGATGAACTGACCATTTCAGCTTCAAATGAGTTGTTTCCATGGACCTCAAGGGACCCCATAGAGAAAGGAAATCCTCCTTAGTCTAAGCAGTGCTACACGTCCATGGCCACGCTCATGAGTCAACTTCTCAGTGACATCTTCTCTGGCCATCCTACAGAAAAGAGTCCTGAATCCCTCCCTGGCTGTCTCTAACTTCTTCCCATGCTGCTCTGTGCTTCTCCGTGGCACTGTCCCATGTGACACCTGACACATTCCCGCGTTCCTTTGTTCATGGCCAGCCTCCCTCTGCTAGTTTGTGAACTTCCCGAGAAGGCTGACTGTGGTCTATTTTGGTCACTCCCCTGCCCCATGCCTAGGGCAGCCCTGACACATAGTGTGTGCTCCACAGATACTGCTAGATGAATGACAGCACGCTCATTTCTACTACATATTTCTTGCCACCACCACCCCCCACCACCCCCCTGTGAACTGAAAACAACTTTTTACACCCAAACATCCTGTTGAATTCAAATAAGAGAGAAGCTATTTGGGAAGCCCTTAGAGTCTTCTTTAAGGGGGGAAAAGGGGGTAATGCCCTTCTTTTAATTTAATTTAGTGCCATTAACGGTTCTTGCACCCCCACCCATGAATGGCTCTGCCAATTAGAAACCACAGTCTCTTCCGTGTCCAGAGCCCGTCTGCTGCCTCTCCAAGCAATCAATTCCAACTCCAAGCGGAGTCCGGGCTAGAAAGAGCTGGTAGGGTCCCTACCCAGCCAGTCCATTGCTGCTGTCTCCACTCAGCACTTGCACATCAAAGACTCACACACTTCTCAGAGCAGGAAGAAACTCAGGGCATCCCGCAGGCCGGCCTGCAGATGGGACACTGAGGTTCGAGAGGGGAGGGGACTGGCAAGTGACATACAGCTACTCAGTGGAAGGTCCAGGAACAGAGTCCAGGACTCCAGGCTCTGAACCCTGGCCCTGGTGCTTTTGTGGGCTAGAACCACGTCCCCATGCCCATCTTTCTCAAGGGACACGTGCCTATTACCTTGAGCTCCAACCTGACTGTCTGCCTACACTGACCATTACTAGGTGTTAGAACTTGGGCAGCAATGAACCGAGACGGCTCTCCAAAAGCAGCAATGCACAAGAAGGCAGAGCTAGGAGCCAGCCAGACAGAAAGGAAATGGAGGTTACATCTGTTGGGAGGCAGGTACTTTATATCATCCCAGCTAACACCCTTAGTGTCCTGCAATCAAGGTGCTATGACCACATTTTACAAGTGAGGAAAAGAAAACAGAGAACTTAACGCAACATATCACACAGCAAGGAAGGGGCAAACCCAGCATCAGAGTCGAGTTCCTCCTGGTAATGAAGCCCTTGTTCTCTCTGCCTGACCACTCTGTTAGAGACCCTAAAACCTAGAGAGGGCAAGTCCTTAAAACAGCAGAATATTCCTCTGGTGAAGTAACCAGAATGATCCCATTCTCAAGATGAGGAAACTGAGACCAGGAAAGGAAATGCAACTTGCCCACGGCCATGTGGCTTTTGCCAGACTCTGAGCTTAAGGGTGAGGGTTCTCTCCTTGTGCTTAGCCCAGAGCTGAGTCCAGGGAAGGACTCAACCCACTGCTGAATAAGCAAATAAATGACAGAGTAGAGTGAGGAGCACAGACTCCTGAGGATCCAACAAGCCAGGTATTTACCCCCAAAGTTCCCATATGGCAGCCTCAGGAATAGGAGATCAGGCTGACACAGGTGAGCACAAGTCTGCACTCATATTGACCTCCTAACCTCACGACCAGTCAATCTGTCAGAGGTGTGAGAGGTGATGCCACCCTGGGCCCCACTCAGCCCTCATGGGCAATAAAGAGGTTCTTCTCTGGTTCAAAGACTATTGTTTATGACATGGAAGGAATCTTCCTCCCAAAAGGCTAGTGTCTGGGGCAAACTGGTCCGTTGTATTGACCCCTTTAGAAGCAGCCAATTCACAAATACTGCAGATTTTATTATGATTAATTGTTCATCACAACAATTGAAATTGGTGATTGTTTACTGTTCATCTATCATGTGTCAGACACAGGTCTCTAATGGGACATCTGACACAGGTGGCCTCTTACCACCCCACACAGCCATGCTGCAAGTAAGTGCGAGAATTTCCATCACAGACTTGGAGGCTGAGGAGTAGAAGAGGTAATGCAAACTGGCCAAGGTACCTGGTCAGACAGCAGGAGATGCAGACTCTGGTCTGTGGACTCCATAGCTCATGCTCCTACCTGTGGGAGGGACAAGGGGGCCAGAGCCACAGCTAAGGATGATGACCATGGAAGCAGGAGACAGACAGAAGGCCTGTCTGGCTTGCTGGGGTGCCTGCTGGTTGGACTTCTCGGCCCTAGGCTGAACATTCAGCACCAGGGCGCTTCCCCACATACCCATGTGCTGTCCCCAGAAGCTCCGGATCAGACAGTTGGGGTGGAGTTTGGAGATCTTCCACTAAAAGACCTCAAGTGACAGTGACAGGCACCCCTGGTTAAGAACCAATGCTCTTAATTCTCAGGAGACCACTTTCTCACTTCTACGCCCTCTTCTGGAAGGTTCCAAAATGTTTCTTGAGAAATTTGTTCACTGGTTTACAAAAAATACCATGTCTCAGAACCCCTAAGATCTTACTATTCTACAATTCTCAACAAAGTCATCATAATTCTGACCATCCACAGATGGGTTATTGACCATATTATGAACCATGACAATTAATCCCAGTGTGATGTTTATGAAAAGGGCTCTGGAGCCCCAAGTCCTGGGTTTGCACCCCAGCTCTGCCTTTTACTAGCTGTGTGACCACAGGCAAATCAACTCACCCCCAAAAGTCCTTAAAAGTCTGCTATCTACCCAAGAGCCCTGGGCTGGGAAGACTGGGGAGACAAGAGTGGACAAAAAAGTCGCAATCTCTCTTAGCTCTGAGTTCCTCATCTGTAAAATGGGAATCAGCAGTTACTAAGGGCCTTGACAAACGGGTTCTTACTTTACCCCACCAGGAATCTCAGGAGGAAGGTTCTCCTGTAGTCCCACTTGGCAGCAAAAGAAGCAGGGACTCGGGGAGGTGACATGGCCTGGGTGAGCCTGCAGCAGTGTGTGGCAGTGTCTGAGCTCTCTCCACCCCACCCCCACTTGGCAGATTAGTTCACAGAGCGAACAGGATAATAGGAGAGAGTGCTCTGCCGCCGATCGAGAGCCGCACAGATGTATGACATCATGGTTATTAATAATGGAAGCAGCACCACTGATTCACCATCCCTCCAGATGGACCACCTGAATCGTCTTGAACCTTCTGCAAACAGAGCATGGACTCCATGATGGCAGAGCGAGGAAGGGCCTTAGGATTCCACCCTCTCCTCATTGGCAGGGTGGGGGTAGGCAGAGTGGAGGGGGCATCCTCTGAGAGAGCAGAGGCTGCCCCACCCCTCAAAGCTCGGATGCATGGAGTTTGGCTTTAGTGATCTGGAACTGGGAGGTTCCAGATCAAGTGCCAGCAGTTCCCATCTCCAAAGGGAGCTGGGGAGGGGATCAGCAGTGAGGGGCAAGTGTGACCTCCTCCTGGTCCTTTGGCCTACCTCCTTCCTGCTGCAGGGACTTTGTACTTGCTGTTCTTCTGCCTGAAATATTCTTTCCCCAAAGCGCTGCATGGCTGTCACTTTTCCATTACTCAGTCTCGGGATGAAGTTCAACTCCTTGGGGAACTCTTGGGCCTGTGTTTAGCTCCCCTCCCAACACTCCATGACACAGCCTCTCAGAGAGTCTTCCTCATGTGTGTCACTACTCAGCTTCATCTTGCCCGTTCCCATTCATTCTCTCTTCCCACTGAAAAATGGGCTCCATGAACAAACGTGTTACATTGTTTCTGCAGCTGTGACTCCTAGGATGGAGCCCAGGGGCTGGTAGGCACTCAGCAGACACTTTCAGTGAATTCCCCATTTGGTGGCCTGGGCCACAGCCATCCCAGCAGTCAGCAGACACTCCCCTAGCTCACTCACCCCCCTAGACACCTACTGAACCTCTTCTCTGTGCTGATCGTTCTGCTCCATGATGGGGTCCTCGCCATCACAGTGCTTTGACAGGTGATTAAAATAAACCACCCAGGAGAAGCCCAACCTTTGGTTGTGCCACCATATGCGACCAAGCCATTGCTGACCAATATTGGTAAATATGACAGAAAATGGAAGAAACTGGGAGACACTGAGGAGATGTAGCACGGGCTGGCTCTGTAAGGGCTTCCACAGGCTTAGGACTACTCATCGCAGGGAGCTCTGGGGACATGGGGACAAGGGGCCATGCCCAGGCCACAACTGCCTCTTGTTGCAGCCTAGAACTCAAAGGGATGGATGTATGCAAGAGAACGTGAGTAGGAGCGAACTGTGTGTGAGAACAGGCGTGCAGGATGGAGTGTGAGTGTGTAGGAGCGAGCGTGCATAGGAGCAGGGTCGTGTGTGCCAATGAGTGTAAGGATGGGGTGTGTGACTGTGTAGGGGTGGCTGTTGCATGTGTAGGGGCTGATGTGTGTAGGGGTGAAGTTGTGTGTGAATGAGAGTAAGGATGGGGTGTGTGACTGTGTAGGGGTGGGTGTCACATGTGTAGGAGCTGTTGTGTGTAGGAGTGAGAGTGTGTGGGAGCAGGGTTGTGTGTGTGAATGAGTGTAAGGATGAAGTGTGTGAGTGTGCAGGCATAGGTAGTGAGTGTGTAGGAGAGAGAGTTGTGTGTGAATGACTGTAAGGATGGGGCGCATGACTGCGTAGGGGAGGCTGTTGCATATGTAAGGGCTGGTGTGTATAGGAGAGACGGTGTGTGTGAATGAGTGTAAGGATGGAGTGTGAGAGGGTATGTCTGTGCAAGAGCAGGTGTGTGTGAGAGCGTGCAGTGTGTGTACATCTGTGAGGGATGTCTGCACCATTCCTGGGCTCTACTCACAGGGTCCACGCCTGGCTCAATTTACAATCTCAGGTCCCTGAAGGGAATGGCACCTAGCAGGTCCCTGACCGTCTCTGCATCTGTTCGAGAACAAATCAGTTAAATCATTGTGTTTCTGAATGCACGCTGCAGAGTGTCCCCATGAAGCAGCAAGGCTGGTTCTAGAGAGTATCACTAACTTCTGGATGATCTTGGGCCACCGTTTAGCTGTGTGATCTCAGTGCAGTCACTTAACTGCTCTGGGCTTCTGCTTACTCTCCATCAAAACAGTCCAACTAGAACTTAACCCTCAAAGATGGTCGTGACGGTACAACACCAATCATCTCTGTAGGTAGTCTCTGAAGCACCGTGTCCATGGAGAGCCAGCCCATGCAACATGAAAAGGGCCCAGAGTCAACAGAAAAAGGCTGAGTTTGACAAAGTTAAACAGACTCTTTAATTGCAGGACTACTCAGAGCCTCTCATTTGCCAATTTGCACTGTGATTGGCCAGAAGGGTGATCGAAAGCTTGCAGAATTTGCCATACTTATTCCAACAGGGAAACCTTTACTTGTGGAAAAGCCTTCAGAACTAACCATCCACAGAACACACTGGGGAAATCTGCTATCAGGCGACAAGACACTTAGTAATGCCCACTCCCCTTTTCTTCCCCACAGATGAGAGACAGAAATGGTGTTCTGTGAAATGGCGAAATGGTGTCACAGCGGAGTCGTGACAAATACCTGCCCAGAAATCATCCATACCAAAGTAACGACATGAGCACAGAGCATTATATTCACAAAACATTTTTACTCTCAGGACCTCAATTCTCCCTGACAACATCCTCCCACTTTTGATAAAGCACAGCCTGAAAGAGGCTGAGGAGTCTGCCCAGAGCCACCAAGTGACAGACCCATAACTCGGCTCTATCAGTGTCCCCTATGTCCTGGATTAAGCCGTCACTCAACACATTTATAGCTAAACAGTTGTGGCCACTGCAGAGACCCCTGCACGCTGCCCAGGCTGCTGCCACCTGCACCTGTTCTGCAGCCGCCACCACTCTTGTCGGGAGCCCAAGCACCCCGCGCTGGGTAACGGGTAGAGAGGGTGCTCCAGAAACGCCCGCGGAGTAGGCGCCTCTGGAAACACCCAGGCTGCGAGGCGGGAGTCGTTCCCTGCCAGCCGCCACACCCTCCTGCCACGCCAGGTACATCCCCGGGACGTACCTCCAGGACGTACCAGGACGTACCCCCGGTGCCTGGCGACAATGTGCAAGGAGGAGGGGGCTGGGTTCACTCACTCCCGCTGAGCCCTGGGGGCCCAGGCTGGTGGGCGCTGACTGACATGCTGGTCTGGCATGGCACGGCCTCCAGGACCAGCTCGGCCAGGCTCGGCCCCATCCGGCGGCTCCCACGGGGCGTGCGAGTCTCGTCGCGCGTGAGCGCGAGGGTGGGCGCCGCAGCGGCAGGAGGGTCTGTGCAGGGCGCGGGGGGCTGCGCACGCCAGCACTGTGCCGGCGCCAGTGTGCTAGACGAGTGGAAACGCGTGTCACCCTAAGGTGGTGACAGAAGTCGCGTCTGGGAGACGCTGCGGAGAGCGTGTGCACCGGGCGACCGTAGGCTTCGGAGAGGCCGGACCCCGCGCCCAGGGTCCGGCGAACGGGGACGAC